>NC_036238.1:19952270-19960458 GCF_002742605.1 Olea europaea var. sylvestris
CACTTGATGTAGCTCCTATTTCTATTTCTTTAGATTTATTAGAATCTAAAATTCTTTTTATTTCTGTTAAATCTACCTTAGTTGGTATTTTTTCTAGTTTAACAAGTTTTTCTAAAATACTTGAATTTTGATTTTTAATATAATCTAAAGATTCTTTTATATTCTTAATCTCTTGGTCTCTAGCTATAAAATTTTCTTTTATAATTTCTAAATAACTATTTTGCTTTTTATTTTCTAATTCTAAATTTCTTGATAAATTTATAATTAAGTCTATTATACAGTTCTGACTTGGATCTTCTGAGAATAAACTATGTAATTTATGTTTATTATCTAAGTTACACTTAATTATATTATTATCAACTGTTTGTACTTTTTTAACAATATTTCTTAAGTCTAAATCTAAGTATTCAAGCTTTCTATTTATATCCAGTTTAAGACACTAGTCTGAATAATAAAAAGAATCTAGTGAAAAGTTTGTATGATCTGATAAATAATTATTATCTATATTATCTAGTTCAATACTTACTTCTAAATCTGTTAAGAATATCTGATCAAAATTATTTATAAAATATTCTTCCCTAAATTCTGAAATTAAAGATCTATATAAAATCTGTTCTTTTAATTCTGGATGTAAATCTTTAGTTACTTGTAAGATAGCAAATAAATAGTCTATAGATTTATATTTTTCAAAAGAAATTAATTCTATACCGTATTCTAAAATCTCTTCTATTTCTTTATAAAATGTAAAATTATAGAATATTTTTTCTAAGTCTACAAGTAAAATTCTAAAAATCATAAAATATATATATATATATATATACCTTTATTATTTCTATACAAATTTTTATCATATTTAACACCAAAAGAAGTGAAAGCAAAATAATTGTTATAACTATGAGCAATTTTTTTAAAAGCAACTGCCTCAGATAAAGTAGAAATAAATAACTTAAACAATTCAAGAGGAACACTATTTAACTGTAATAATTTTTTATCACAACAAAAGCCCTTAATTTCTTTATGAAACTTTTTTGCATCACAATATTTACAAATTGTACATGATGGAAGAATATAAGATTTGACCGGAATATCTCGTAAATTTATTCGTTTGAAATCAACTCTTTTAGAATCACGTAAAATATTAGGAATTTCTGATGTTTCATTTTCATTTGCAGAGTTTTTTTCAAGACAAATGCTTTTGTCTTTGTATAAATCAATACAATCATCAATAGAACCTAAAAATATAAAAATAAGATTGATGAAAGATAACATCAACAATTCTACAAAAACAAAAAAAAAACAAAAAACAAAAAAATGGAAAAACACAAGTAAATGAACATAAAAAAACGTCAAACCTATTTCGAACTCACGACGCCTAGTTCGACTTTTTGGTGCATAACTTGTAATGACTTCCAAAATACCAAATATGTATATTAAAATTATGTAGAAAAGGGAATGAAAAAAATCAACAAAAAATCATACTTCAACAAATAATCATACCTAAAACCCTTTTACGCAATTTGTCTTCTTTTACCATTGACTTAAGTTTTGAATCTTGTGTTTGTGTGGACGACGTTCTTAAATGAGCACGTTTATTCTTAAACTAATTATAAACATTTTTATCACAAATTTGGCCATATAACGACAACTCAGAGACTATCTGTGTGATTTTTGATTTGTTTGGAGTTATGTCGCCTTGATGAAATATAAATTTAAGAATTTGGAGTTGGGGAAATGTAGGTGTCCATCCACCCATTATCACTATGAAAGCATGCAAGTCAACTACAAGATATGCAAATCCTCAAACTTAAAACAGAAAAATTAATAAAATATACTATACTGAGGAGAAAAATAAATAAAAAATATTATTATTATTATGCTAACTCCGATAAATATAGACTATATATAGCTATGCATAGACAAGCCACCATGCTTCAACTATTTATCAAAGTGTGCATAGACATCATATTTCATTTATTTATTTAGCAAAATGTTAAGATAAAAGCATGTCTAATTATCATTCACCTGCAGCAAAAATTGAGAGGAAGAGTTAGTTTATGTTTTTTTTTTTCATGTTATATAACATGTATATATTAGCAAGAAATCATCTAATTTTTTTTGACGAGATTAGGTAATTTGAGATAGATGTTTTTAGTTTTATTTGATTCGTTGAGGTTTATGCATGAATTTGATAATCAGGTTCTTGTTCTTGCACTATGTTGTTTGGTAGAAGAAATTCATAATTGATTAGTGGAAAGTATTGCTTTGTTTTCTAGGAAATGAAACAACCTAAAAACTCTGGTTGCCTTTTCTTGGCTACTCCATGCAAGGCCGTTAAGTCTCCGTGCACGGAGGCGCACGAAGGCCACAAATTTTTTTTCTTTTTTGTTTTAAAATATTTTTGGGAATAATAAGAAGACAATCTTTTTTTCAGTAAAAATTTGTTTATTCTACCACCCGTGAATCTCTTGTCAAATCTAATTCGAAAAGCAAAGTACACTTTTTTTTAAACTTAAATACCTTCATTTTTCACCAGATTTTTTTTTCATTCAACTTACCCATACTTCAAATATTCCACATAACAAACAATAATTTTCTCATAAAATGGATGTCTCACGTAGTTTCTTCAGAATCATCACCCCTTTCTCGAATCACAACATTTGTCTGGTTAGTACTTCTTTGACATTTTAATATATATTTTATCACATGCTTATGCTTTTATTATTTTTATATGTATATATAACATAGATGCTTCCTGCATCTTTCGTTAATGACTAGAGGCAACAACTTGGTGATACAATACAAGTAACTGCATATGATGGCATAATTGTCACCATCAAATTAGAAGGAATCAATAGAAAAATATACATAGCCGATGGATGGGAACAATTTTTTGACCATCATAATTTACAGGATGGTTATGTTCTAATATTCGAATATAACGATAATTTCACACTAAACATGACTATATTTGACCATTCTGGGCTAGATGTTACATACGACTTTGATGAAGAATGCCAAGAAGGAAACACTTTAGATAATCCCATATTTGAAATAATACTAACACCACATCTTAGCAGCCATCGGAAAATTCTAAGTTGTATCTTTTATTTTTTAATTATACACACACACACACACACACACACCATTCTACATAATTTTTGAGTTGAAATTTTTTCATCACTGCAGTATATAACATGAAGTTTTGCCCGACAGCACTTGCCTAAATTTGTGAGCAATATTCAAATCCACGATTCTCTGAATCACAATTGGGACATTACCACAAATTTAACTTTTGCTTCTGCTAATCTACTTTACGTTCACATGCATTATATATATCCATGGCAATTAATATAAAACAATTCCATCAATTTCAAAGTTTGGAACTTCCAAACCTCAACAAATTTATCAAAAATCTGCACGTGGAAAACAATGCACAAATAATAAAAGCACGAGAAAAAAAAAGAACAAAATAGGTAATATAAAAAAAACACATTAAACTTCAGATATAAAAATAAAAAGAGATATAAAAAGAGAAAAGAGAAGAAGAAATATTTTTTTGAAAATATACAATAAAAACAATATAAAAGAAAGTTATGAAAATTAAATAAAGAATAATATAAATACAGTCTAGTTAAAATTGAAAAATTAAGTTTTATTACGAAGAATAAGACTAGAAACAAAACTTATATCTATCACGGAGGGTATTGCTTCCATACACGAGGCAAAGAGCATATATATATATATATATTTTTTTTTTCCTCTTTTTTTTAAGCTAATATCTAAGTAAACAAAATAATTTATTTATATAACTTTTTTTTTCTTTTTATCTTATTATTATTATTATTATTATTATTATTATTATTATTATTATATAATAGGCATGCAAAAATAAAAAGAAACCAAAAAAAGTTATTATAAAGTTTTTAAATTAAATTGAAATAATTAGAAGTAAAAATAAATATTATTTAATTAAAATTGAAAAAATTACATTTTAAACGAAAAGAATAAAAAAGAATTCTAAATCGAAAAAAAAATTTTAAAACAATTTTCAAAAAAAATATAATAAAAATAAAATAAAAGAAAGTTATGAAAATTAAATAAAGAATATATAAATATTATTTAGTTAAAATTGAAAAATAAGTTTTATTATGAAGAGAAAAGAATTTTAAATTAAAAAAAAAATTAACATCAGGGAGACAAAGTCTCCGTGAACGAAGACTTTTTGTCTCCGTGCATGGAGACTACGAGTCTCCGTGTACGAAGAGTTAGAGAGAGATTTCTTTTAAGCCAATATATTTTTACATATAATAACTAACTAAAATGATAATTTTTATTTTTATTACATTTAAAAAACATGAAGCAAATTTTTACTTATAACTAACTCTTTACATTTTAGAAATATATTGAGCCAATATTTTTTTATTGAGCACATAGTGAAGAGATGAGACTTGGTGGAAAGTATGGAAAATTGCGTGTTGCAGTAAATTTGGAGATACACTGTATAATAAAATATATAGTAAGACAAACGACGTCGTTTTTGTTCCCCACTTGAAAAAAAAATTAAATTAAATTGTTACAGTGAGACAAAATGGCATATGTCACTGTTGCTTTCTACAGTAACTTCATATTCTCCTTTTTATATAGTAGGGATAGAAATATTGATTCCTTATGATGGTGGGTGACTGGAAAGGGATTTTAGAAATGGTGCATATGATTTGCATTTACTTAATTGTTTTCCTTTATCAATGTTATGAATTATGACCGCACTTACTGAAATTATAAGAGATTTCTAAGAAAAAAACGAAGTTTAGTTGTGATGTACTTATTAAAAAGATGTCTTTCCTTTTCTATTATTTTATTAAATTAGGTATATAATTGCAAATTTGTTTTGGTGTGTTTATTAAAACTATGGGCTCGCCCTATTTTTATTTATTTTTAATGTATTTTGTAATAAAGTGATGAAGAATAAGGTGTGGTTAAAAAAAAAAAAATGAATTTGTGAGTAATATTATTCTATTGAAAACTATGTAACTGGAATAATGTTAAATCACTATTTAAAAAATCATTTTGATGGAAAATTTGGGCTCAAACATGAATTATATTTCCTCCCGTTTGGTATTGATTAAAATTAAGCCTCTATTTGGTAGAGATTAAAATTAGATTTTTAGTAGATTTTATTAGAATTGAAATTTGTGGTTGAAAAGTTGTGGAACTAGTGAAATATATGATTAATATTGATTATTTGACTTTGACCTAGATTAAAGGGGCTAAAATTTTAATCTGAGTCAAAGTTACCAAATAATTTTAATCATATATTTCATGAGATTTATAATTTTTCAATCATACATGTCAAAATTTTTATCAAAATCACTAAAAATTTGATTATTATCTCCACCAAAAATAGACTATGGCCCCGTTTGGCACCCATTTTTATCAAAATGCATTTTTCTCTCTCTTCTTTTCAACCACACATTCTTTATTAAAATAATATTACACGTAAATCAAAAACTTTTTCTTATTTTTCAACCACACATTTTTCATCAATTTACTATTAAAAAATACATTTTCACATAAAAATTCCTACCAAACACCCTCTATAATTGTGGTATGAATGTAACATTTTATGGTGGTAATATGAACGTCCTTAGTAAACTCTGCTTTTATCCATGGGCGGCTAGTGACCCACGAACATAAAAATCGTTTTCATTTTTTTCCTTAAATCGGAAAATCGTTGTTAGACTCCCGTCGCTAGTTGTAAAACGCCCTTTCCCCTTTTGCAAAATCCCATTTGAAAAACCCTAGGAATTTGGAAAATCTTTCTGCAAGGAACTCTACAGCCTGTGTTTCCACTGCCTACGATTAAGCCTTGTTCGGTTCCGCTGCTCACTGTCTGTCTGCTCTGCAAAGCCCGTCCCTAACCCTTCTGCTACTGACTAGCTGACTGCTCCCGTTGCCAGTCCGCCAGGTCAGTTTTGCTTTGGTTTCCCCAAAGTTCTATCATTATATGATTCTGAAATTTCAAATTTCGAAGTATATTTGTGATTTGTGACTGTTGATGGATGAATTGTGATTTGTGAATGTACATTGCATTCATCCACCATTTTTTTCCTTGTCGAATTGGCTGTAGAATGTAGAAATTAATCTGAGTTTACCTTCTTAATGATGCTACATTTTCATGCCTCGTCATGTGCTTCATTTCCAGAATTTCTTTCTCATAGTGGCTCGTCTGAGAATGTTCAAATATACACTTATAAGACGAATATCGAAAATTGGTGTAATTATAGAATATTATCAAAGTATTAGAACACATAAATAACAATTTTAATAAGATCGAATGCTTTAGTTTTTTCACAACTTTTTGCAAGTTTGTTTGTTTCCCCAAATTTTAGCTAAGGATGTTTGTGCCCCCAACTCAAGATGTCTGCGTCTACCACTAATTTTAGCTAAGGATGACAGTTTCAGGCAGGGATTTTTGGAGGTATGGAAGGGTTAAAGTATCTGCTTTGTTATTTATTTTTAAAATTTGATTTAAATTTAAAAAGACAAATTAAATAAATTAAATATATTTGGGTAGGATGCAAAAAATTCGAGGCACGAGTCATGTTCCCATCCCGCTCTAATACCTAGCCTCTGTCCCATTTGAACGGGAAATTTACTTATTTTTTGTTGGATTTAGACCCCTTTGGCATGACTCTTGCTTTTATTTTTGTAAAAGAGTTTTTAAAGAAAGCTACCATAATTTTTGTTTGCAAATTAATTTTTAAAAGAATTTTTTATTTCAGAAGTGCTTTTAGAAAAAGTTACATTTGACTTTCTTTCTCTAAAAACTCTTCCAATTAGGAGAAACACTTTTATAAAATTAGTCAAATTTGGATCTCAAAAGCCGCGCTGAATGGTTCCTAATTTTTCTAAAGCTTTACTTATGCTTTAATCATTTAGCTCCATTTGGCAAATTTAAAATTGTTTACAAATAGGAATACGAAATATGTTTAACAATAATAAACAGAATGTGTGATTGAAATTAATATTTGACTTATAAATTTAAATTATTTTCCAAATAGAGGCCTAATTAAAATCAAGAGAAGTTGCTTTTCTAGACAAATATGTTAAGATCCATATAGATATCCACTCATGTGGTACTTCATTGTACAATATACATGAAATTCATCTATATAGATATCATCATCTACATTTGGAAAGTCGTATATTTTAAAAGAAGCTTGTATAATTTTTTAAGAGTAATATAATAAACTTATGGGTAATTATATTGCCGCTATGAATTTTGTTAATTACACCACAATTTTAAGCATTTTTTTATTTACCTAAATAGCCTTAAGTAAAATAATATAAATGGAGTTTTAATATATTCATAATATAAAACAATTTATTGTTCTACTAGAATCTTCAAATTACAATCTTCAGAACCCTAATTCCAGCAATAACTGAAAATATGGTGCTATCAATGGTGACGTTTGAGAGATTTTATGAAATTTTGGTGTTGAACTTTCCTTTACATCAATTTCTTACGCAGAGCTCTATCTTATCAAATAACCAGGGTCGAATTTATCTCATTGGAGCTATTCAGGGAATGAAATGGATCCTTATAATTTTAAATTCAATGGTGCAAAATCAGTCTTGATCAATCATTACAAACAATTTTAACAGTGTATGATGCTTAAAAGATGACACATAAAATTGTAAAATTCAGTGGTGCAATCTTTCCTTTCAGAATTATTTGTTTCCAAACTTGCTTCCATAATATATCTACTACCTGTGAATCTCTGATTGTGTATATTGGGATGATCAATTCACCACAATACTATATTTTTGTTTTCATTTTTAGTTTTTATTGGATTAGGTGTATAATCATAAATTTGTTGTGGTGTATTTATTGAAAATATATTTTAATTGTGGTGTAATAAGTAAATTTTGCGGTGACAATATAATTACCCTACTTATTTAATCCATCATATTTGAATGTTTTGAATTGAAAACTTAGGGTGCTTTTGATTTTCTGTTTTCAAGTTGTTTTCAGTTTTTAGTTTTCTAAAATATTCAAAATGTGTTTGGTTTGTCATTTTTCAAAAATGTATTTTTAAAAGTAAAAATTTTGAGTGTTTTCAATTAAATTAAAACGCTCTAATCACTTAAAGTTAAAATTAAAATAAAAAATCCAAATTAAGGAGGG
>NC_036238.1:19960545-19983047 GCF_002742605.1 Olea europaea var. sylvestris
GACACTCAAATCGTTTTACCTTCTCTCTGTTAATTCTAGGAATTCATCATCCATTACTCTCAAGTCCCTCGCTTGCTGTCTCCAACGATTCCGCCTGTGCAAGAGGCATCATCTAGGTGATTGCTTGTTTGAATTTGCGATTGATATGTGAGTGGATTGGGGTATTGGTGATTGTGAAGTTTCAATTTATTGTGGGTATTATTAAGTAAAATGTTGAGGTTTTGTTTGAGGTATAGTCATTTGAAGAAAATTTTATAGTAGATTTTGGAGATGGTTCTTGTTCTGTGTGCCTAAGAAAACTGAGTTTATATTTACATATTAATATGCATCTTTGCTGTTATTACAATGGAGATTATGTTGAATTTCAACATTTGTTACTGCATTTTAATTAATTGTGGATATTTTCGTTTCAAAGTTCAAAACACATCCCCGTTGAATTTGGTATCTTGTTTGTGTTACTTCATCTTGGAGATCACTTCTTTCACTTTGTTAAGAGTTTCTTATCCTTTGTAAGTATGGAAACAAAGAGCATCACCTGACCTATTTTGAGTATAATCCCATGATTATTTACCATTCTCCAATAACTCTTTTTTCCTAAAACTTATTTTCAACCACACATTTTCATAATAAAATATTTTATATGTAAACCTAATTTTTTTCTACTTTTTAACCACACATTCACCAAAAGATCACTATTCGGAAAATCATTTTCTTTTTAAAAAAAAAAACACTTTTAATGGGTATCAAACAGGGCTAGGTATTCCATCTATTTGAGATATGTTTTTTTTTTTTTTTTTTTTTTTTTTTTCTTTTTCCAGTGGTGATAGGGACATAATTTTTTGGACCTTGGGTCAAAGAGGAGAACATGGAAATTCCTTCAATTTCACTGAGTTTTGAGTCACTTGTTCGGTTGTTCCTTTCACCTTAAAGAGGGTGGAAGATAATAGTTACTGTGTTCTACTGGTACTTCTGGAACACAGATAGTTAAGATTAGTGATGATTTGAAATTCATAAACCCCTTAGACGTAGATCTTGGATTAACTACACCCAGTTAAATAACAAGTCGGGTGATGCTATCAGCTGGTTAAATTTTGGTTTAGTACGAGTGAGTATTACCCAAAAAATATATTCTTTGAATGTTGCGAGATCAATTTCCTTCCCCACTATCACACAACACCTATTGGCCAAATTTTATCATGTGCCCAAAGAAAAAAGAGAGAGTGAAAAGAGACAAAATATTATATATGTTCTTGTAGAATTTCTCCAGCTTTCCGTTTATATTATAGTATGTAACTAAGAAGCTTTCTGTTGATATGTGGTGAAGCTTTCTGTGTATATACTGAATATACTTGGCACAGGCCTGAACATCTCAAACAACATGGAAGGGGTGTCTAATGAGGTTTATATGAAAGCAATAAAGGCGGATCCCGATTTTAGGATGACATTTGTGATGATGCCAGAAATTAGGAAATAGTCTATCTTGGAACTTCTTTGATTTACTTATTTGATTAGCCGGGTTGTGTATTGTGAACTCCTAGTGTAGGATTGTGTTCTTTTCAGATGTTAATTAAGAACTTTTGTAATTTTCAAAACTTGCTGGTTTAATTTTAATCGATGGGTTGGATTTTGATAATAGTTGTACTTTTAATAAATATGATAATTACATTTGTTGGAGTAGTATAATAAATGATTATTGATACAGACAATAATAATTCTCAGTTTACTAAATAGTCAAATTAATTGAATAAAATGCCATAAAATAATTTCTAAATTTTTTAAATCAAACCCGTTTTCTAGTTTTTGTGTTTCGAAAAACAGTTTTTAAGAATGTCAAATCAAGCATTTTTAGAAATCTTAAAATTGACCCCTAAAAGAAAATTGAAAATGAATTCAAAACAAAAAACTGAAGCACAAACCAAATGCCCTTACTTTTTAAAGTTTTCACATACTTGAATCTGGCTTACTGTGATGCACCAATACGGATACGTCTGTCTGGCACGATACATGTTAGATACGTCGACTGATATTTTTTCAAAAAGTACATGACACGTCGTCGACACGTTAATTAAATTCTTTAAAATTTTTCATTTATGTAGTATAAAATTATTTCTATACTTATTATTGATTTTTCTTGTTGAAATTTTTAAATATGTGTGTTTATTTGTTATTTACTAATAATTTTGAGTTAAAAATATATAATAACTATAGTAAGAAAGAAAAATGATTCTTGTAGAGTGTCTGAAGAATGTCGGTATTGATACGTGTCGGACATGGACACGCTACCTAGTTAGAGTGTCCGTGCTACAAATCTGGCTTATATTCTTTGTTGCCAAACACTAATTAACATAGAAGTAAGAAACTATACAAGTAGCCTACAAGGGGGAAAAATAAAAATAAAAATAAAATTCAAGTAATCACAGTTATCAAGCCCCCAGATTCCTGGCCAGTGTGTGCTATGGTGCGAGCACATGTATCTTGGGGTTGGGATGTAATCTATCTATATGCATGTATTTATATTTATATATGTATATCTGTATGTGTGAGAGTGTGTGATCAGGCTGCAGAAATGCACACAAGGTGTTTGAAGTAATTGTTGAGTTAGAAAGTAATGTCACAATCTTATAATAAAGCATGCATCTTTCCAAAGAAAATGCCCTCTGTTAAAGTGTGATAATATTACGGTGACGTCTCTTAGGATATTTTCTGATGTATTTTTCATTTGTTTTGTGTTATTCATTGCCATGCTTCTGCTTTGTAAAACAGCAATCACGAGGAGGTTTTGGGGCTCAAGATTTTGCTTCAGTCTCAGGATTATGCTCGCGAGCTCAGAATTAGCCTGTTTCAAAGGTTAATTTTTTTGGGGAGTTTCATCTCATTTGGTGGAAGTTCAACTCAACTTATGGGAAAAGCATCGAGAGATAAAAGGGTACACTTGCTCTGCTCCAATTGCATGTGAAAACTTCTTTTATTTTATCTGGACTGGCACTAAATCAAAATGCCTGAAATGGATTGATTGATTTTACAGGATATCTACTACAGGAAGGCTAAAGAGGAAGGCTGGCGTGCTCGAAGTGCCTTCAAACTGCTTCAGATAGATGAGGAATTTAACATATTTGAAGGTACGTTAAGATGTGTACATTGATATGTACTAATTCTTTTTTGGGCTCCTCCATTTCATAGGATATTATCTTTGTGCAGTTTAAGCAAAAAGTTTCATTTATTTCCCTTTCGGCTGCAGTTATCTATTATTGATATGTGATGCAGTGAAAAGTTATCAACTGCCATTTGATAACGTAACCTAATGTTGCAGGAGTAAAGCGTGTGGTGGATTTATGTGCAGCGCCTGGTAGCTGGAGTCAGGTATCTGCCATTTGGGGATTCATTATTACCTTTACATATTTACTTACACATCCTTAAAACTCTTCAAGGTAGTCACATGCATTGCATCTAACTGAGTTTAATAACTTATATATTCCATGTAGGTTTTGAGTCGAAAGCTTTATCTCCCAGCAAAGCTGTCACCTGATCCCAAGTATGTTTTGGTAGTTAGACCTGTGTTTTCTTGTAGCAAGTAACAATTTTTACCATGTTAAGTATGCCTTTGCTGAATTTCTTTGCTTTAGTGTTATTTTAACTATTTGTTCCTCAATGTTCAGTTCTAACAATTCCATGAATCCTCAATTGTCTTTACCAGATTATTCAATAACTTCAGTACAAATAACTGATGCAGGTGTGAATATGGCATCCCAGGTGTCATTGCATTAGTCACCAAATCTTGTCCAATTAGATTTTATTCTGGAATTGGTAAATATATTGTCTAAAAGCTCCATTAATAGAAGTGTCTGAAAATTGAAGAAATACATGGCTTTAATACAAATAATTTTATTAAAGAGTTTCTAAAGCTGCATGGAATTTCTTGTTATGTTTTATGATGCAGTTACTGAGTAATGTGAAAAGGAAGTCAATCCTTGGAACATTTTCTCTTAATACTATTCCCCTGCTCTTAGCAATGTTATTGTGTTGCATTGATTTCAAGTTGTCATCGGAAAGGATTTGGCTATAAGCTTTGAGTTCAAGGCTAGTGATTATAATATTGATGCTGTCGCTATGGGAGTTGAGGTTTTTTGAAGTAATTATTTCTTTGCAATGATCTGCATAAGCGTAACTCTTGCTATAAAGTGAAGCTGCACCATCTCATTTACTTATCTGAGATGACGTTTTCTATCTTTCATTTCTTCTCTTCGCTGTGATACGCATTCATGATCTCATTATTTCATATCATAGAAACCTAAGCATGTCATCCTCATCACTTTGACAAATTTAACAGTCCAGAGGATTTGAATTAAAAATTTGCAGGGATGCTGATTTGCCACTCATTGTGGCTATTGACTTGCAGCCTATGGCTCCTATAGAAGGTGTCATTCAAGTGCAAGGGGATATAACAAATGCCCGGACAGCTGAAGTGGTAAGAACTGTTTACTCATCTGTCTGTGTTCACAAGTTTTTCTTTTTCCCTTTTTTGTTGAATATCACCTGTTTCGAGGTGAGGTATGGCATAGACCCCTACCCGCTTACCAGTAAAACAACAAAAGTACGTTTTTGGGAGAGATTATAGTCTGGTTCCAGAAGTTCAGAGATGTAAGAAAGAATATAGAGAGAAAAATTCTCGATGACTAAAAACCAAAACAGAGAATTGCATTTTCTAGATAAGGTCCTTCCTTCCTTACAAAGAATCCTATCTGAAGGAAAACTAAAAACTAAAATCTGACATATGGGTAAGAGATTTTATCTAATTTTAATTTATGTTGAATTTAACCTTGAAGTTCATATGCTCGCTATGCAGCCCAAGAAAAATAATAGCGACTTGACTGTGCTGTATTGCGTGTTAATGAATGTATGTATATCGGTACATGTATGGTTATTTGCGTATGTCCCCTGAACCTGTGATAAACCATTATTTCAAATGCAATCAGAAATCATATTTGAATGTTAGTTGGAACTTTGGAGACAATTTTGAAGTTTGCAGCTTGCTAGTGGAGATTGGATGCAGTAAAGAAACACCCTAAAGATTCTCATGCCAATGGAGGGGAAAAAAAGCAAGAAAAATATTAGTAAGGATGTACAATATTATATATGTGTGATCAAATGGGGGAGAGAGGAGAGCCTTTTTCCTTAGAATAAGAATATCTAAATAAATGCACCACATTTTGCTCCTCTGTATCACTTTTTATGGATCATATTGGGATTTGAGCCGGTAAGATCACTTATCTGCTTCTAAGATGTTAAGTACCAGGGTGGATTTCTGTGTCATCAGATTTTCTTCTTCCTGTCAATTGTGTTTCATTTTTACTTTTATATTTTAAATTCCACTTTTGATGTTTTATTATTTCCAGGGTGTTATTGAGGTTTGTTAATATAAGCAATATATATATGAATTCCCACTTTATGATCTTTTACCAGTGACATGTAAGTAAAGCATCCTTTCTGCTTTCTCAGGTTATTCGGCATTTTGATGGATGCAAGGCTGACCTAGTTGTATGTGATGGAGCTCCTGATGGTTAGTGAAAAACCATGTGAAGTTATATGGTCCCACTCTATTATTCTTGTGTCTATAATTTGATCCATGTATATAAACATTCTATCCTTGTGTCCTGCAGTAACTGGCCTCCATGACATGGATGAATTTGTTCAATCCCAACTCATATTGGCGGTTAGTAATTTAAATTCTTTGTTTGCGAATCTCCCTATCACAAGGGAAAATTTGTAAATGTTTTTAGTTAGGACTATATTATAGTAGATCACTGATTCACATGTGTGCATGTGCACATGCATCATATTTGTGCTGTTTTACTTTTCATGTCATCTTTCACCCATAAGATCTCATCCAAAATTATCCATGACTCTTTATGTCTCCAGCATGACCACTTACTTAGGAGGGAAATGGGGTAAATGTCTGGTACTACTCTACTGGAACAGCAACTATACTTTCATTTCCTTCAACCTAAGCAAGACACATTTTTGAGACATAGTGATGTTGACATCACTTGTTTAGACCATCATATTTTCTTGTGGACCATTTACTTATGTTTTATTTCATTGGGCTTGTATTAATGGGCAGGCCCAAGCCCCCATAACCATTAGGTTTAATTTTGTTATTTATATATTTGTGTTGGTTTTCCAAAGACGATAGACAATGATGGAATGAATTGCTTGGCTTGTTCTCTTCCTCTGCTTCTTCTCCCTCTAGTATTCTTCTCTGGTTTCTTCTCTTTTCTCTCCAGTTTCTCCCCTCCTTTCTTACTTGTCTTCTTCTCTATTGTTTATCTTCTTATCTACTGCTTTTTATAAGTTCTTTGATTGAATACTTCAACTGATTCTACGTCAAAGTGGTATCAAAGTCAAAACCTGGGTACTAGTTCACTACATCAACCTCTGACCATCAATTTTGTGAGGCAGCAGGTTGTTCATCAGCTTAAAGCTCATCCCGAAATTTTGCACTGTCATCTTCACAAATCTACCACCGTCTGCAGTCGTCTACTCTCATCCAAAACCTATTTTCCTTCAATTTCATATTTGGGAGAGAGGTTTGAAATTGAGATACAAAATGAGTTCAGGCCAGCTGCTTCAAATCACCGATTGCACCAACTACCACTACAGCCCACTATCTAAACCTTAAGCCCAAAGACAGTAACTGCCGGTAACTTCACAATAACTGTCTAATTCCAATAAACCACAAAATACACCATACCAACAGCCGACTACCACTACTAATAGCCCAATCCAATCCCATCGCACAGGCCCAACAATAACCCTAATCTGGCCCAACACAAAAATGTCCACCAACTCACATCGCTCACAAAATTCCAGCCGTCGACCCTCTCTCTCCACTGCCGCTGCATCTTACACTGCAACCCACCATCGCCTTTACAACTCACCCACCGAAACCCAAAATCTGATCTAGCACAACTCACAAAAACCATCATAGCCTGCACAATTATCGATTTGCTGAAGAAGATAGCAACCAATGCTGGTGTTCCTCGTCCCTTCTGCCGCCACCACAAAATCAGCTCCCCACATAGCGCCAACCTTAAACCTTCACCGCTAGTCACTCCTCCTTGCCAGACACCTCACTATCGTATTTGAGAGAATACAACTTTGTACATTTGAAGGTTAAGCAGGTTGCTTGTGGGTTATATGCATGCCTCTATTTTTCAAATGCTTCTAGAGGTTTTCGTGTTTGAAGTATTTAGTTTGATTTTTGTTATTTGAAAAAAAAAGGTAGAGAAAAGAAAAGGAAAAAAAAAAAAGAAAAGAAACAAAAGAAGGGTGGAAAAAAGGGTGAAAAAAAGTGAAAAGAAAATGTATCTTCTATTATTTGCAGATACCTCTTTTTATTCCTGTTGATTTGACACAGTTACTTCAATGAACGAAAGAGAAGTTACTGATTTTTTTTCTTGGTTTATATTACTGTTTCGTTTTAGAATTGCATGAATATTTATGCTTGCTGCTTTTATTCCAGTTTGTACCTAAACTCACGTAATTGGGTCCATTAACTTTGTTAAATTCTACTTTTACCTCATTTTTTTTACGTGATTAGGTTTTGACTAGTATTTGACTCTTGCTTTGCTATTTTACATATATCAGCAGTATTAGCTTACCGTATTTGAATTTATTTAATCCCAAAATTTAAAATTAAAAAAAGGCTGAAGTTATTTTCTATTGCTTGCACTTATTGTTCATTGATCTCTTTATTGCACGCCATTTAGTTGTAAATATAGGGCATGCATGGTGGTCGACTGGTAGTCTTGTCACTTCTAGTTTCAGTACCTAAACATGGAACCTTCATAATTTGATGCACTCACCCGACAAATAACAGCTAAACAAACCCAAATGACTACTATTCTTGAAGAGAGTAAGGCCTTCTGCTAATTTGAACAATTTTAAGCAAATTCATCATTCGATCGATGTTGATAATTTTGAAGTATCCCATAATATACATTATCATCATTGGCGAGGAGATCAAAAATATTATCGATATGATCATAGTGATAGGGATCAAGTTCGTGGATGAGAACGAGCCTATGACCGTCATGGTACTCATTCCCTTCCTCGTCATGAGGAGAGTTTCTTTAGAAAGACTCCTACTTTTGGGAGTTGCTTAGATTTTGAAGTTTTTACTCAATGGACTGTCCTTAAACAAGGTAATCAGTTAGTGACTAAGTATATTGTTCAATTTAAGGAATTTCAAATGAAATGACATGTCATTGAAGATGAGGCCCGACTTTGAGTAGGTTTATACAAGATCAAATGAACTTAGGCGTGAGCTTTTCCTTCGAGGTGTCACTACTTTTGATCACGCTTACTCTTTGGCTCAAGATTACGAGTTATTTATTAATACTCCATATGAAAATCGCGATCATCATCGTCCACCGATCTCGTCATCGCTGTCTCCTCTTAAGTCTATCAAAAGATCTTTCCTGTCTAATGTTCCTCCTTTGTAGGAAAATGAGAGTAAATTTTCTGAAATTCCAGGGGCTTCTTCTCACTTGCAGTGTTTCAACTGTAAGGACTTTGACCACGTCTCTTCTGAATGTCATAGTCGAGCTTTAGTCATTGAAGAACGAAAGAATATAATAGATAAGCGACCTAAACTTGAAGAATTTGATGACTTGGATGATAGTGAGTATACACCTCCTTAGATAGTATTTGGACTTTTCCCATGAACCTAGGTATTGTATCCTTTGTTCCCAATATCTCTCAGTCAAATGTTGTTTCATACTCTTATCCAACCCAAAGGTACCGATGATTTGTGTAATCATGCCATTTTCAAGGAAAATCTTAGGAATTGAGATTTGGTCCCCCCAACAGTGCAAATTACTTATAACAATTTTGTGAATCAGTCTATAAGTACAAGTTCCCTTTGAAGTTATTTATGGTTACGAATCTAGGAAAACTTTAGACCTTATTCCCATGTCCCCACATGCTAATGTGGTCAGTTGAGGTAGTTTTATCACATCGTCATAGCTTGCATATTGAGATCAATAAACAACTTGAAACAAGTAATGCATTATATAAACTTCAAGTTGATTTGCATAAGCGAAATTTTGAATTTAATATTGGGGATTATGTTTTATTGCGAACTTATAGTGCTAGTCCATATGAAATTTTAAAGCATATTGATTCAAATACATGTGTCATTGAACTTTTATCATATTTTGGTCACCACTATTTTAACTATTAAGGACTTCATTGCTTACAAAGGCTATTTTAACCCATTTGATGACCATTTTCTACCCCCACATGGAAATTCCTACACTGAATCTTTTGCTATGTCTACTCTAATACCATCTATCATAGCACACAATGATAAGATTGATGTTATTTTAGATAATCAGATTGTGTTAATCAATGATAGACAAATTCAGTACTTTTTTGTTCGTTGGGTCGATCGACTTGATTCTAATGATACATGGATCCCCAGAAAGAGACTTCATAGCATACAAAGATAAGATTGATGTTATTTTAGATGATCAGATTGTGTTGACCAATGATAGAGAGATTCAGTGCTTTCTTATTTGTTGGGTGGATCGACTTGATTCTAATGATACATGGATTCCTAGAAAGAGACTTCAACAGTGTGATCCAGATTCATTGGAACTTTATAAGAGTCAGCAAGATTTTCCTTTTTCCCAGATAACCTTGGTCAGATCTTATGCTTGGGGATAATTTGCAAATGACGTTGTCATCATTTGTTGAGATCCGATATTTGGTTTGTCAGAAAGATCATCCTCCATGATAGTTCAACCACTCGACGGAGTCGAGTTTTTCTTCCACTCCGGGAGAGTTGATGAGGATGTCACTTGTTTGGACCATCATATTTTCTTGTGGACCATTTACTTATGTTTTATTTCATTGAGCTTGTATTGATGGGCTGGCCCAAGCCCCATAACCATTAGGTTTAATTTTGTTATTTATATGTTTGTATTGCTTTTCCAAAGATGATAGACCATGATGGAATGAATTGAAGATTGAATTGCTTGGATTGTTCTCTTCCTCTGCTTCTTCTCCCTCTAGTATTCTTCTCCTTCCTCTTCAGTTTGTCCCCTTCTTTCTTGCTGTCTTCTTCTTTTCTTCCCTGCTTCTTCTTTCTGCTGTGGTTATCTTCTTCTTTACTGCTGCTTATAAGTTCTCTGCTGGAATACTTCAACTGATTCTGCATCACATAGTAATCCATACTCTCTGTCAGGGGGCTTATGCTAGGCGACCTAGGCTCTGTCCAAGAAACTGAATCATAATGGATCAAAGCCCTCCTTTTCCTTCCAATTACTGAGATGTTCTCTCTTACTTGACAGCTCCTGCAGCTGCAAATGTCATGTTGCTTGAAAGTGACAACTGAATGAATTTGGTGAAGGACAAAAAGTCTAATCTCTTTTGTGTGCACATTTTCTTGATTCCTTCCTTGCACACTATATTCTGTGACAATCATATCATGTTGCTTGTGGGCTGATAGGGTAAATAGATCACTAATCAAATCATATTTTCATGCCAAGTATTTTGTTCCATTTATCATTTCTTTTTCATAGCATATTTTTTCACACTTATTTAGATTATGGCTAAACGTGTTTGCAGGGATTAACAATAGTTTCACACATACTAAAGAGAGGTGGAAAGTTTATTGCTAAGATATTTCGAGGAAAAGATACCAGTCTTCTTTACTATCAGGTTTGTTGATGCTGTCTAAACCAGCAATAATTGGAATTATTTCAGGTCATTTACTCACTTTTGTTAATTATAAATAACATTTAGTCTCATTTCAGGTACTCAATTTCCATTTTAGCGTACTAGTGTGAAATTTGGGTAAAGTTTTTCCATTTTCAGGATATACAGTAATTCATGGCATTATATACACTTGAGGCATAGTTTTATGTGTGAACATAAAATCAATGCACAGGACTATATAATTTTTATATTAGCAGCTAATCAAGGTTGTTAAATTGTGGTACGTAGGATCCTATGATCCGAAATGACCAAAACGATTTGGATGGGCTCTAGAATTGCGATCTTCTAGAATCGCTATTAGTATCGGTTCGAATCACTAGGATTGTATGATCCTAAATGCAATAAATTGGGCTAGGGCGATGAGCTTCCTTATTTCACTGAAAGGCTGGTTTCTTTTGATTAAGTAACATAATATAGTCTAAATCAAAAAGGTAGAAAGAATAAAATAAAGAACGTCAAACAAAAACGTAAAATCCCTAACTCAAATCCAAAGTGATTTAGCGTCAACTCTCACAGTCTTGCCTCGCACATATGTTCATCACTCAAATTTGAGAAGGACACTATTATGGTCCCTTTTGGTAAATCATGGACTTGTAGTTGATACGATGTTCTTAGACCTTTTTTTATTATTTTTTCGATATTTAAGATATAATTATTTTAGTAGGATCTTTCGATCCTCGATCTGATCTGCAAGTCCTCTCCACCGATCGGCGTAAAAATTACGATCATTCTACCTTGCAGCTAATAATAATCAGAATTTGAGAAACCCCTCTCTTTTTGCTGTGGAAGAACAAAAGATGTCGAACTGATATCGCTGCAGAAAATTATTCTTTAGTGACACAAGTTGAAATTCATACAAGAAAATGTTTGAATAAAGTCATTTCTTTGTCTAGTGGTGTTGTGCATGTGGCTCATATAGAGTGGAACACAGGCCCTGAATCAAATAGGCCGATGCCTGCGCGAAGCGGAGCGACGGCATCGGCCTTGCGCGGGTTTAATTCATTGTCTGGTTGTTAGGGACGCTGAATGGGTTGGCGCGGTACGGTACAGGGGTATTTTCTGTACGGGCCTTAAAGTCTTTTATGGGCCCAGGCTAGGGTTAGTATAAATAATATGTTGTAACCCTATTTTTATAATTGAATAAAGAAATCTTCGCTTCGCTCTCATGGACGTAGGCACATCGCCGAACCACGTAAAATTCTTGTGTTGATTTCCCTTTTTCATCTCATTAATATTGTGCATAAAATTCAACAACTGGCATCAGAGCCAGGCTCACATGGCGAGTTCTTCGATTGCAAAATTTGATGTGATGAAGTTTGACGGATCTGGGAACTTCGGATTATGGCAGCGAAGGGTGAAGGATTTGTTAGCGCAGCAAGGGATGATGAAGGCACTATCTGGGAAGAAACCAGAGGGTACGTCAGATGCCGATTGGGAAGAGCTCGAGGCGCGAGCAGTTGGTACAATTCGGCTTTGTTTGGCGGACGAAATCATGTATCATATAATGGACGTTGAGTCTCCGGCAGAGGTTTGGGAGAAATTGGAGAATCGTTATATGTCGAAGTCTCTCACGAACAAGCTGCATCTAAAGCAGTGGTTGTACGGGCTGAAGATGTTGGAGGGTACGGATCTGATTCAACACACCAATGTGTTCAATCAAATCATCCGCGATCTATTATGACTTGAAATCAAGTTTGATGATGAAGACAAGGCAATGATTTTGTTGTGTTCACTGCCTCCTTCGTACGACCATCTGGTGACCACGTTGACGTGGGGTAAAGAGACTCTTAAATTGGAGGAAGTCACATCAGCCCTGTTAGCCTACAACTAGTGAAAACTGCGTACTTGTGAAACTTCACAGGGTGAAGGGTTGATCGTAAAGGGCTACCAGGATCGTGGGAGAAGGAAGGACAGAGGTGTTTCTTTTAGAGGGAACACAAAATCAAAATCTAGAAATCAAAATAAGAAAAACGTAAAGTGCTACAAATGCCATCAGATGGGCCACTTTAAGAGAGACTGTCCTAATAAGAAGTAGAATGATGAAAGGAAAGGTGATGGGTCATCAAACTCAGCTAGTGTTGCAGAAGGAGACTCGGATTCTGGAGATGGAGATGGAGATGGAGATATGTTATCAGTCTCTGCAGGTAATTCTGTAAAATTAAATGACTATTGGGTACTTGATTCAGCCTGTTCATATCACATGTGTCCTTATCGAGATTGGTTTCATTCATATCGTTCTGGAAATTTTGGATCTGTTCTGATGGGTAATGATGCATCATGTAAGGTCATTGGAATGGGGTCCATAAAATTTAAAATGTTCGATGGTGTGATAAGGACCTTGGAAAATGTTAGGCATGTACCTGAGTTGAAAAAGAATTTAATTTCTTTAGGCACTTTAGACACAAATGGTTACTCTTATAAGTCAGAGTGTGGGGCTCTAACAGTGAAGAAAGGGGCTATGATTGTGATGAAGGGTCAGAAATTAGTAGGGAATATCTACAAACTATTTGGGGATACAGTTGTAGGTGGAGTTGCTACAGCAGAATCTGAGTCAGATGACACTCTTCTATGGCATATGTGACTGGGGCATATAGGAGAACGTGGCATGGTTGAACTTCACAAGAGGAATTTGTTGAAGGGGGTAAAATCATGCAAGCTGAATTTCTGCAAGTTCTGTGTACTTGGAAAACAGTCCAGAGTACAGTTCAAGATGGGAAAGCACAAGACAGAGGGAATTCTTGATTACGTGCACTCAGATGTTTGGGGACCAGTGAGGGAGTTGTCCAAAGGTGGATCTCAGTATTTTATTATTTTCATTGATGACTTCTCTAGAAAAGTTTGGGTATATTTCATGAAGCACAAGTCTGAAGCCTTTGCCAAGTTCAAATTATGGAAAGCAGAAGTAGAGAACCAGATGGGCAGAAAAATTAAGTATCTGAGGACAGATAACGGTACAGAGTATATAGATTCACATTTTCTGAGATTTTGTGAGGAGCATGGTATTCGGCGGCACTATACAGTTCGCACGACACCGCAACAGAATGGTTTTGCGGAAAGGATGAACAGAACAATTGCAGAACGGGCAAGATGTTTGAGGTTGAATGCAGGGCTCTCGAAGAGTTTTTGGGCAGAAGCAGTGAACATTGCATGTTATGTCATAAACAAATCACCACGAGTAGCACTAGATGGGAAAGTTGCAGAGGAAGTTTGGACAGGAAATGAAGTTGATTATTCTGAATTGAGAGTATTTGGTTGTTCGGCGTATGTGCATGTATCTAGTGATCAGCGATCCAAACTTGATCCGAAATCAAGAAAATGTATTTTTCTGGGCTATGTTAAAGGTATAAAGGGATACAAGTTTTGGGATCTAGAAGCAAGGAAGATGGTGATAAGTAGGGATGCAGTATTTGATGAAGCATTCATGCTTAAAGCTTCTACAGATAAAGAGAAGCTAAATTTAGACGAGGGCAGAGGTAAGAGCCAAGTGGTGCAAGTAGAGCTAGACAATGTAAATAGAGAAATTAATGCTCAGGGAGCAGATAGTTCTAGGTCAGAGGTGTAGCAGTATCATAGTGTTGCCTTAGATAGACCACGTCGCACTACCAAACCACCAGCAAAGTATGGATTTGAGGATTCGGTTTCTTATGCACTCATTACCAGCAATAGCGATCCTATAACTTTTCAGGATGCCATTGGTAGTCAGGAGAAAGGTAAATGGATAGAGGCTATGACGGAGGAAATTGAGTCACTGCATAAAAATGATACTTGGGATTTGGTGGAGCTTTCAGAGGGGAAGAAACAGATAGGGTGTAAGTGGGTGTATAGAAAGAAAGAAGCAATGCCAGAAAAGGAAGGAGAAAGATACAAGACTCGATTAGTAGCAAAGGGATACTCACAGAGGAAGGGAGTAGATTATGATGAAATTTTCTCTCCAGTCGTCACACACACTTCCATCAGGATTGTTTTGGCAATGGTAGCTAATTTTGATTTGGAGTTAGAGCAGCTAGATGTGAAGACTGCTTTCCTTCACGGTGATTTGGAGGAACAGATTTTCATGGAGCAGCCAGAAGGGTTTATGGAATTAGGAACAGAGAATCTTGTGTGTAAACTGAAGAAGTCTTTATACGGGTTTAAGCAGTCTCCACGGCAATGGTACAAGAAGTTCGACTCTCATATGATTCAGATTGGCTACAGTCGTTGTGAGTATGATTGTTGCGTATACTACAGAGTTCTTGAGGATAACTCATATATTTTCTTGATGTTGTATGTGGACGACATGTTAATTGCTACCAAGAACATGGATGAGGTAGACAAATTGAAATCTTTGTTGAGCAGTAAGTTTGATATGAAAGACTTGGGACTGGCTAAGAAAATTCTTGGCATGGAGATCAACAGAGATAGGAAAGCCAGAAAATTATGGGTGTCTCAGAAAAACTATTTGAAGAAAGTGTTAGAGAGGTTTAGCATGTCAGATGCAAAATCAGTTGCCACACCACTTGCAAATCACTTCAGATTGTGTAATAATCAGTGCCCAAAGAGTGAAGAAGATGTTGCAGAGATGTCAAAGGTACCTTATGCCAGCGCAGTTGGATGTTTGATGTATGCAATGGTGTGTACCAAACCAGATTTAGCACATGCAGTCAGTGTGTTTAGTAAGTATATGGCTAATCCTGGTAGAGAGCATTGGAGAGCTGTAAAGTGGATTTTCAAGTACTTGAAAGGTACAATGGAGTGCGGGATCATGTTTGAGAGACAACACGGTGATATTTCAGTTCAAGGATATGTAGATGCAGATTATGCAGGAGAGTTGGATGACAGAAGGTCCTATACAGGTTATGTTTTCACACTCGCAGGTGGGCCCATATGTTGGAGGTCAATGGTGCAATCACTTGTGGCATTATCTACAACTGAAGCATAGTACATGGCGGCAACTGAGGCAGCCAAGGAATTATTGTGGTTGAAAGGGCTTGTCAGGGAATTTGGGATCAAGCAAGATGGAATGAAGTTGTACTGTGATAGTCAGAGCGCCATCTTCTTAGCTAAGAATCAGATTTATCATGCAAGAACCAAGCATATTGATGTGAGATTTCATAAGATAAGAGAGTTGGTTACTTCAGGTGTTGTTAGAGAAGGTACATAGCTCAGAGAATGCAGCAGACATGATGACAAAACCAATTACAATGGATAAGTTCAAGCATTACTTGAACTTGATTGACATCTCTAGCTGTTAGAGAGGATGTGTCCCAACCCATTGGCCTTAGATGGTGTGGTTTTTTCATGTTATGTTTTTTCTCCTAAGGGGTGAATATTCGCCAAGGTGGAGATTGTTATGCATGTGGCTCATATAGAGTGGAACACAGGCTCTGGATCAAATGGGCCGATGCCGGCGCGAAGCGGAGTGGAGTGAGAGGAGCGGAGCGACGGCATCGGCCTTGCGCGGGTTTAATTCACTGTTTGGTTGTTAGGGACGCTGAATGGGTTGGGGGTGGCCCCCGCGGTACGGTACAGGGGTATTTTCTGTACGGGCATTAAAGTCTTTTATGGGCCCAGGTTAGGGTTAGTATAAGTAATATATTGTAACCCTATTTTTATAATTGAATAAAGAATCTCTGCTTCGCTCTCGTGGACGTAGGCACATCGCTGAACCATGTAAAATTTTTGTGTTGATTTCCGTTTTTCATCTCTTTAATATTGCGCATAAAATCCAACAAGTGGTGAACGCGTGGTATAAGTTCTTTAGAATGTTTGATCCAGTAAATGGATCTTTGCCCCTTCGGACAGTTCTAAGTTGATTACATGGTACTGTATTGCTAAGCTAGAGTATGGTACTACTTTATCTTGAAACCAGTCCACTTAATCTATTTGATTTTGCTTGCAGGTTGATAATGTTTAGTATTGTTTGGTTCTTAGAGGTTTTTAGGACAATTTGTTCGTTTTCTGCATAAAATGCTGTATAAAACACACTCTCTGATTTGAAGTGCAAATAATGTTTTTCAAAGTTCCAAGCAGTCTTTGATTTGAAGAAAATGTTGAGTATTTCCTTTATTATGATGAACTAATAATCATTGGAGTAAAACGTCAAACTCAGTTCTTATCTCTATATTCATTATAACACCAATTATCAACAACAAAAGCATTTCCTCTCAATTCAAAAAGTTTAACATTTCTAGAAATTAGAAATGGGAAAACTATCACCCTTCAATAAAAATCGAGGATGTTTATGTAAATTTAGTTCGAGCTTTATTTTCTTAAGGTATTGCTAAAACTGTAAACCTCAAAGCATATGATACTTATTTTCACTTCTAACAATGGTATTTGTTAATCTCTGCTTTTTCATGTTCTTATTTTGAATATTTGCTTGTGTTATAATTAATTTTGTGATGTAAACTTAATTCTATTAACAATGTTAAAGTAGTTTATCTACATCATCAAGATCATTTAATACGTAGACAGAATCTTGAGTTGATCGTGGAATTGGTGGTGTTTTGCCTCTCTGTTGCAGCTGAAACTATTTTTCACAGAAGTGACATTTGCCAAACCAAAAAGCAGTCGTAATTCAAGCATAGGTACCGATGTTTTTCCTCATTTTCTCTAGACTCCTTTATTTAAAAGTTATGTGATCTTCCAATGTCATATTTTCCCTTCTCTAGGGATATTCCTGTGAATTTGGATTGATTCATTCAGTTTAGAGTGCTTCCTAATTTTTTATCCATCAAATGCCACTCCAAAAACAGGAAGGACAAGTTTTTAGATCTTCAAATTGTTTTATCTGCTGCAGACCTTTTCAGCGCCATGGTTAGGAATCATTTAGGAAACAACCAAACAGAGAAAGCATATGATCCACCTACCTACTGAAGTAGTAAGATAGGAGGAACAAATCATTTGGCTCTACCATTGTTGCAACAAAGAATTTGGACAGTTTCCAAAAACAGAATTTCATGTGCTTCCTATGGTAAATTATCATAAGAAGACTTAAAAATAGACTTTTGACTTCTCACAGGCCTCCAACTGTGAAAAGATGATACTCCATAAGATTCTACAGGATTTTTCTTATTAGAACTACTAATCTCGCTATATATGGATTAACTCTTCTCACCGAACTTGATACCGGTGTAAGCATCATTATTCAAATCACCAGCCACTAGGTGGCTGAAAATGTGTAGCTGAAGGAATTACCACTTGTTTACATATTAAAAAGATTGTTTTGGAATATTTAAAGAGATTTTAAAGTTCAGCATACAGTATACAGTTTATCTAGAATTTTCTAAACCTAATCTTTTCCCATATTTTGTAATGCAGAAGCATTTGCAGTCTGTGAAAATTACTCTCCCCCTGAAGGTTTTAATGAAAAAGATTTGCACCGCCTCCTTGAAAAGATTGGAAGTCCATCTAGTGCAGATGATCTAGGTAATCCTGATACTAACACTTGCTTTTGGCTCAAAGAGGAAAAACAGTACCCATTTCCGTTTGGACTATTAGTTAATATTCATTATCCATAATCCCAAAAAAAGAAACAAAAAAAAAAAGAAAAAAAAGGAAGGATTTCTTGTGCTAACTGTACGTCTGTTTCTTCTCGAGATATGGTTATATGCAGGTATGCATACTGTTTTTCCCTTTTATGTTATGTTATGAACGGGTTGGGGGAAGTTCTAAGTGTGACCTGTTCCTTGATACACTGAAGGAATTTTCGTCCTTCACGTCAACCTCTGTATCTCGCAAAATGAAATTCTCAGAAATTTTAACAGAATGATCACCCCAACTTCAGTTAAAAAATAATCGCTGATCCTCTTCTTTTGAGTTCTGATTCTGCAAGATGATACCATGTCAATATGTTCTCATTTTTTGTCCTTATCGACAGATTGCAGTAGTGGGTGGTTAGAAGGTCCTAACAAAGTATATATTCCATTTTTGGCCTGCGGGGATCTCAGCGGGTATGACTCTGATCGTTCATATCCACTTCCTAAAGCTGCAGATGGATCTTACAAGAGCTTAGATCCTGTGCAACCTCCTATTGCACCCCCTTATAAGCGAGCTCTTGATATGAAGAAAGCTTCAAGTCATGGAGTCCAAGGTCTAGAAAAACTCTCCCTTGATCCCTGAGCATGGTGGTTCATTAGACAAATTCGAAGTTCTTGAGTTTTTGACTTGAAGTCGTATTTCTGTACTCAGTTATCAAATTATGAGTTTGGACGGATAATAACTTTCATGAAAGTTGCTTGTTCTGTGTGCTAGATGGCAGGGTTCCTGTTGACTATATCATTTGAAATGAAAAAAAAAAAACCCAAAGCAACTAAACGTTACTAAAAATAGGGGGCATTATTTTTTATATATGAAATCTGTCATTCATTCACGTGGTTAGCATACATGGTGGCAACTAAATGATTTGGCCTTCCAAATTGTTATGAAATCTCTCATTCATTACATTGAATGTTTTGCTAGATTGCAAGGCGAGCTCATAGATTACTAACAGAAAAAACATCTTTCAATCTTGCTACGTTTCCATTTTTCAATTTCAAGAATTCTTGGACAGACTATAATCTACACAACAAATTCATTTCTATTTCATTTACATCCTTTTCTTCCTTCAATAAAAATACTTCTAGCAAGAACTTGTGACAGAATTTGATCTTTGCAAAGACAATGAAGAATTCAAGAACTCGATGCAGTCCTCTATAGCCTCAACCCTCTGAGAATCAAGTGTTTCAGCATATGAATGTGACCTTGCCAAAGAAGCAGAAGAAACTTTACGTGAACACCTCTTTCTACTAGACATACAACGAAGTGCTCTGGTGGCCTTTGCTCCGGTACGCCTGAGGAAACCAGACAGCGAAAACTTGGATTTTCTAATATGTCCGAAGCTCCATATTTCATTTACTTTCTTCTTGTTTCCATCTGCTTTTGAACCATCACCATACTTTTGGTAAATGATTGGCATGTCATTGACATCATAACTGAAACTCACTCTTCTACTCATTTTTCTTCGCATAACCCTGCAAAGGAATGGCAAGAGATATAGGTGGTGCCGTGTTCTGTGTGTGTGGGTCTGTGAGAGAGAGAGAGAGAGAGAGAGAGGGGGGGGGGATGGAGAGAAGAGGCAATTGCCAATTGGTGATGTAGAGGGCGGTATTTACGGAGATTTGATGAGAGGGAAAGAGAGAGGTAAAATAGAGTGGGAAAAAGATAAGAGGAGGTTTAACAATCTTTGCCTCCGTTTGGATACCAATTTATAACTTGGTTTATAATTTCGGTCAAAATGGAACATTAATTTTAACCGCACGTTTCGTGGGATCTACTACTATTTCTCTTATAAATCATTTTATAAATTTGCCTAAAGGAGGCTTGATTATTGGTAATGTGGTCATAAAGTTTTCCTGCTCTTGGCCTACTCAATGTGCTTTAAGAAATTTGGTGAGGCAAGTAGGAAATCTATGGCTTGCAGCAGAGGCAAACAAAACCAAGGATATCAGGTCAAAAGGTAAGAGGGGTGGGGACTTGACAGGAATATAATAGACTGGTATAATTCCAAGGTAAAAAAGGTGGAAGACGGAGGTGAGGTAAGGGGAACAAAAAGAAATCGACACTCTCGTCTGCTTTTCTTTTCAACATCTCTCTCTTAGCCAGCCGGTCTCAAACCTGAATAAAAAGATGGTTTTCTGGTTGAAGTAGGTGGATAGTCGACTTAAAACTTGGCATGTCGTATGTGGTGAATCTTAGGACATGAATATTTGATAAGCATGTGTAGAAATCAGTGTTTTAAAAAGAGCGCTTAGACGGTGTCTAAGGCTCAAAGTTTGGAAAAAATGCTTCGCTTCGCACCTAGACGTTTCATTAGTTTATTTTTTTTCCAATTTCCTAAATGACTGAATTTTTTCATTCATATCTTTCGTCTCCAAGACACCATTTATTAGTGTTTTATTTGACTTTAGCTTATTATTTAAAAAAAAAAAAATCATTTGATTTTCATTTTAAGTTTTTAAAAGATTTTATCTGTAAAGTTAAAAGCGACATTATTGAATAATTAAATAAGATTTAAATTTTTGTGTTATCTACATTATGTAATTATGATCTTGAAACTCATTTTGTTACAAACTTCAAAAGTATGCATGAAGTTCATATAAATCTATTAAGTAAAACTTTTCTAGTTAAAAATTAAAACTATAAAAAATTTTAATTTTTGCATTTCGAAAACTTGAAAATTGTATATTTGACTAATGGTAGGAGTTATTAAGTAAATATTGTATTTTATAATTTTAGATTTTTAATATGTATTAATTTAATTATTAAATAATTTTTGAATGATTAAAGTTTTAAAATAATATTATAAATAAGAAAACGTTATTTTACATTTAAGCTTCGCGCTCGCTTAACCTTCTAAAACTTGAATCTTCGGCTCTACATTTAATCACGGTTTACGCTTTTTAGAACGATAGAGATAGACCATTAGGAGATAATTTTGCGCCTATCCATGTTTGTGTGAGAGAAGTGGAATTTTGAATTATTGTTTGGGAATTGGGATGGGGTGAATATCAAGGAAAATCCCATCTTTACCTTTATTTACATTCTTTTGACAGAAGAAACAAAAATTCTGTGCTGAAAATGATGTCTGGTCGGAATTGTATTTCTTTTGACTGGAATATCTCTCTCTCTCTCTCTCTCTTTGGATATCTTTTGACTGGAATCTCTCTCCATCTCTCTCTAATGCAATTGATAGGGAAACTGTTGGCATTAATCTCTCTCTCCCATCCCACACATCTAAATCTTAAAACACTAAAAGATCTTGCCTACGTCGAAATTTATATAAGGATTACGTAATATGAGACTCTTATCATTTATCAATTTAAAATATTGTCTATATCAAAATTCATATAAAGAATTACATAATATCACATGATACTCTAACATTTGTCAATTTAAAATACTATCAACGTTTTCATCAAATCTTTTTCTTTTACATCATTTTCGATAATCACTTATATACCATTTTTATGTTTAAGTAGCAAAATCCAAAATCTAATGTGTATGGAATAAGAAATATAGCCATCTCTACATCTAACTATATGACCTTACTATTGGAGGACAGAGCTCAAATCAAGCACGGATTAGTAACTGTTGTTAAAAGTGGGCCAAAGTTGGTAATATAATTGGACATTGTCTTAAAAAAAAGTTGGTTTTGACCCAAATTATTGAAGTTGGGTCACTATTCGTACACTGGAGTTTAGAAGACAAATGTGTTTTACTTCTAGGGTAGGCTACTATAGCATTTCTAGTTGCTCAAAATTAATTTTTTGTGGATAGAAAATTAAGGTTAATATTGAGCCATTTGAACTTTAAATATGTTGGAAAATTGAAATCGAAAATCTGTGGTAAAATGAGAGAGTGTCCATTACACATCAGAAGATGAAAAGCCACTTGGGCACTTAATGTAGCCCAAGTTAGTGATAGCAAAAAAATTCGCTCCGCCACTCCTCGAATGGGGCAAAAAAACCCGCCCCGATGAGTTGGTGGGGTGGGCGGGGCAAGATAGGCCCTGACCCCGCCCCGTGATTTTTTTTTTTATTTCAAGTTATATTATTATTAGATAATAAAATACAAATGTAAAATTTTAATTAATTAAAAAAGAAATAAATTTAAGTCAAAACATAATTTTATTTGAAATTGTTTAATTTTTAACATTGTTTATTTCAAGTGTTTACTTTGAATTTTAAAATTTTGAATTTATATTT
>NC_036238.1:19983174-20101109 GCF_002742605.1 Olea europaea var. sylvestris
TAAAAAAAAATTAAACGTGGCAACAAATGGGGCGGGGCGGGGCGGGGCGGGGGTGCCCCGTGGTTCGCTCCACTGCCCCAAGTTGAATACTTGAGTTTGGATTTTGGGAAGTACCAAGAGTCTTTGAAACGTGGAAGATACTCAAGTTGTTATGTATTTTATTTTAGAAAAAAAATAAATATTTATTTATTTAAATTTTTAATCAAAACGCGACGTGTGGAGGAATATGTTGATTGGATTTTCAGACAAGTGTCTTTTCAGATAGAGACAAGCATGCATGTCTCCTCATAACACAAATAGATTTCGAAAGTCACGTCCTTTTCGTGTTGGACATAATTTTGCAACGTCTACAAATGGATCCTTGCATTTTCACATACTTCATATCAAGTTATCCTTGCACTTTCAAACTTTTGCCTTTTAGTCCAAATATATTCTGAGAGAAAGAGAGAGAGAAAGAGTTTAAAACATTACTAGTGTGTTATTCTCGTGATTTATAGCGTTGATATGTTGAGAATTTGTATCTCGAGAGGTGCGTCGACAAACAAAGCACTAGTGCGATGCAATTTCACCTAAAGAAGGAAGAGTTTTAACTTCTGCCTCGGTCAAGATTATTTTTTACATTTGTATTTTTAGAGGTCGTTATTCTAACCATTTTTTTGCAAGTGAAAAATTTTAAACAAGAATATTTTATATAGTAATTTGCCCCCAAGTAATGTTATTCGTAGTCGTTCATTACGACAGTCATTTACATGGCATACACGTGACAGGTAATTATTTGATGCATTAATGTGGTAGTTTTTATTGATTCATACATCAAATAATCACATACACTGTGTACAATAAATAGAGCAACTGTTATAGTGAGCGATTGTAAATAACATTATTCTTTGCCCCCATTGTATTGGTGAACGAAAATAGCTTAAATTACTCTCGAATTCGAAGATGTGACATAAATAATGACTCTCTCCGTCAAGATGTCAGCACGTTAGGCAATAGGCCTTATTATTTCTACATGTTCCCATTCCCTTGAAATGTTACTTCTCAGAGAATATGGATATGAATCGCCTGGTGGGTAACCAGCTACTAGAGATGGTGGGTGGGCATTTTACTTCCCAACTAATACTAATATTATCAACTAATCAAAATGTTTGATTATTAGACCCAGGAACGAATTCATTGCCGTATGGCTGATTGGCGTCTCTTTCCTTCAGCTTTTCTCAAATTAGCTTCGGCTATTTCAAATGTTTTCTGAGCTTCTTGTGGATCTTCCGACAGTGTGATGAAAAATGGATGCGAGCAAGAGACTTTCATTTTTTTTAAAATGGAAAATAGGATTGTGATTATACATTATTGAAAACTTGATTTTATTTATAATACTTAACTATCGAAAAATAGAAAGAACGATATCAATACACACTCTAATAATCAAGTCACTATATATTAGACTAGGGATGGTACTAAAAATGGAGAATATTGACGAGTTGAATCTTTTAGCTTACATTCGAACTTCACTCTTTAATGGAGCTAGTCTGGTGCATCTTGAAGAAAGATGGTGATAACTTGGCGCACTTTTGGCAACAAAATTAGACTTACTCTTAAATTATAAGTTCTCTAATTTTACCCTACCCTTCTCTGTTTTTGTTATTTTGTTTGATTACACAATTTTTATTGAGTTTTTCCATCAGTATAGAATTTATTTCACATAAAGTACACCTAAATCTCACATGAATATGGGTCCCATATGAATAAAAAAGCGCCAAAAAATTCACCTCACCACACCCCCACCCTGCCGCCTACCGTGAATGATCTGTATGGATTATGGGAAATCAGAATCTGTACACCCAACATCTCTCATTTTTATTTGCACAAACAGCAATTTTCATAGCAATATCTGACATCCAACCGTCATGAACTGGAACCCAGTTCACTTTTGGGTTTGGCCGTTTGGCAGTTGTGTTTACTGGGCTGGGTTTAGTATTTTTCAAGCAGGCCGGCATTTGTGTCAACAATTTTTTGAAAAATTGGTAATATACCCTACTTTGTGACTAGATCCTACAAAATATCGGTGTTCTAAAAAATGTAAAGTTAGATGAAGTATGGAGGCCAAGCTTCGGCATAGGCGTTAAAAAGTGTGAAAAAATATTTTCTTCTTTTCATATTATTTTAATTTTTTAAATCAATTTTGAAATTATGTATAATTAAACAAAAAAAAAGAAAAAAGCGTTGAACGGCGTAAAAGAAAAAGTACTTGCTAGACACGAAAACAAATGAAAAAGTGCAAAAAAGCACGAAGTGAGGTGTTTTACTCCCACTTCTCGCCTAGGTGACGTCTAGACGTTCCTTTTTAGAACCCTATAAAATACTAAATTAATGTTGAGAATTGTTCTTACCGTACAAGTTAATGTTTGAATTATGAAGGATTTTGATTGACTTTCAAAATAATCACCAATTGTGCAGGGTTCTTGAAAATGTAAGTGATTTTAATGATTAAATTGTGGTGGAATCCATTATTACTGAGGCTAAATTGGATTGCGCCCATTCCTAGTTGCACCATAAAGAAATTTAATGACTTTAGGTATAAAGAGCCAGTTAGAAGTAGTTGCAATAATTAGACATAAATCAATGGTTCTATTTTTAAGATATCGTTTCGTTCTTGATTCACTTTGATTCCCTTCGAAATCGTAATGAACCCACCCTTATAATTAAAAGTGATGTTGCTAAAAAAATGGCGACCAACTCATCTCACCTAAAACCACTACACGAGGTGGAGTCAAAAAATTGGCGAATAAGGTTAGCTATATATAATTATATTAGTTAAATTTACCTTGTTTTAAAATTAAGGAAATAATCCAAACTTATTGCGTAATCAACGAATCCCGAAATTCAGTGAATAATGTTACATGTACAAAAATTTTATACAATTTTTTTGATATATTGTCAACTGGCAAGTATTCATTGAATATTGAAAACAAAAAAAAATTAAATCAACTAATACAATATTATCACCTCATTATCTGTAACACTTTATGTCACTCTCATATTTACAAACACTTTTATTCAAATTTAGTAATACACGCTTCAATAAATTAATATATGCAGAGGAAAAGGCAATCATGATTACTCAACGAATGGACGGTACATACATTTTCTTATTAATTTATGATTGTGACTTGAGAAATAAATGAGTAAACCAATAAGAGGATATCCAATGGAATATCTTCATCTCTATTTCTACCATCAATTCTCGACTTGCTTGGGAATAATCTTATGAAAATAAATAATTAGTTTGATTATTTGATAATATTTTAATTTACTTTTTCATTTTTAATATTTTACAACATTNATAATCTTATGAAAATAAATAATTAGTTTGATTATTTGATAATATTTTAATTTACTTTTTCATTTTTAATATTTTACAACATTTTACGAGGCTTCATATCAAACAATACGCGCGCACGCGCACACACCTTCAAGGGATAGAAGAATTTTAATTAAAATCAACGATAAATTCTTTTGACATTTTTTTCTCTTTCAAGATACACATAACTTTACAACTTGAAAGTTTAAAGGGATGTATTCAGTTAAAACTTTTAATGACTTTTTAGGATTTAGAAAATGATTAATAGCACAAAACGTTCATACCTTTCAATATTTTATGCAAAATGTTTATAACTTTCATTTTTTGGCAATTCTACCCCTATTTCTACATTTCATTGCGTAAAAGGTCATTTTCATCATTTTTTCAATAAAAATACGATTTTACCCCTGCTCAAATAAAACAAAAAGAAATAGAAAAGAAAAAATAAAGAATTAATTGCAACTATAACCCAAATTTCAAAAAATTACAAATTAGTCACAAATATATACTTACACATTTAAAAAAAAATTGTCTTGAGATCCGTGACCACCATCGCACCATTACCAAGAAGAGCCATCAAAACTCTCCCAACCACTCACAACCTGCGCCAACTGTGGTAGATCCACTTGTTTCCCCCCTTTGCCGGGCATATCCGCTACCCCTTATTACATCCTCATCCGATTTCCCGCCGTCAAGCTCCCAAACCCACCAACAAACACTAAAGAGGATATCATTCGTACTTCAGTCCCACAACCCCAAAAAGTGGATCCCATTTCCCCACCCTACCACTTCACTGCCCCGTCGAATATAATCCACTCCCAAGACGACATTGTTCTATTCCACTCCTCTCCCGTTTTTCACAATTTTCTTGATTTCGTTGTTTCACTCTCCGAGTCTATCAAATCCCGCAAGCTTTTAGATCCTTCCATGTTTCTTCCACCATCGAAGTCATCATTTCAATTCTTCAGACTCTGAGTAATTATGTAGACGAAATCCTGTCGGCCCCTCAATCCTCTCGCTATGGGAATGTTGCTTATCGTGCATGGGCCAAGAGAATGAGCTCAGGTGCTTAGTCCTTTATATTGTAATTCCTTCCATTGGATCTTCACAGTGCCACTGTGGAACTCGTGCCTTATTTCAGTCATAGTTATGATTTTTTTTAAGTATATATTTGTGATTGATTTGTATTTTTTCAAAATTTTGGGGTTATAGTTGCAATTAGCTCTTTATTCCTCTATTCTCTTTTGTCTTATTTGAATAAGGGGTAAAATTGTCATTTTATTGAAAAAAATAGATGAAAATGACATTTTGTTCAATGAAATGTGGAAATATGGGTAAAAGTGCAAGAAAAATGAAAGGTATGGATGTTTTGCATAATAATATTGAAAGGTAAAGATGTTTTGTGCTATTTATCCATTTAAAAAATTTAGGAGTATTTATTTAACTGAGATTTTTATAGATTTTTAAAAAGTTTCTAAATGTCATGGTGTATTCAATTAAAACTTTTTAGAAATCTTTAAAAATCTCATGGTATTCAAATTTTAATGACTTTTAGAGATTTTTATAAGTTACTAACTTTTAAACAGCAAGTACTAAAATAAAATTTCAAAATTTGTCCCTCATTAATCCCTATATTTTGGGAGACTTACAAAAAAAATTAATATATATGTTTTTTTCTCATTCGATATATTTTTCTTTTTTTTTTCTTTTATGAACATTAGAGTTATAATTAAAAATTATATTTTCTAGTGATTATATTTGTTTATATTTTTTCTTTTTCTCTCTCTTTGTTTGTCTCTGCTTTTTCAATAAAAAAATTGTTATAACTTTTTTTTTCTTTTCTCATTCATTTTTTTATGAAAAAAATGTATTTTTAATTAAATTATAAAATTTTATATAAACTAATTTATAAATAAATTTAAATATATTGAATTTTTATTTATTCTTTAAAGATATGTTAAATAATATTGAATATTAGATTATTTTTAAAATATGAGGGGAAGGGGAAGGGGAAGGGAAAGCGGAAGGCAAATTGTGAGAATTGCCACTTCCTATGAGAAAAATTCACACTATTACGTTAGATTCATATGAATTATATTTCAAATAAAAATATTTAAAAATCTTTTAAATTCTACGAAAGGCTATAAAACTTTTAAAATGAAAGTTTATAAAAGTCTACAAAAACTTCCCCTAATTCCGTAAAAATCTATTTAAAAAAAAATTATGAAATCCATAGAAGTTATCACTTAAAAAATGTTTACAAAAATTTCAATTAAATGTACCCCCTAAGTTTTGCAACATATCTAAGACATTCCTCTGGGTAGTCAGGGGTACCACCATTTGTCTCGTACACTATAAGGATGGTGAGAAAAGATATATTTTACATGCCAGAGGAATTCAAATGAAAACTCAAAATTCTTGCTAGAAGCATACAATTATTATAATGCGCTAATTGTTGTAAATGGAAAGTCCATTAAAGTTTATTGGTGAATGACATTTGTATCCCTGTAACCCTAAAAATTATTACTATTATATCCCTGATTCTTATCTATAAATATAGGGCTTTGATTTTCAATAATACACACAAAAAAGTTTATTTAGTTTTCTCTATTCTCTTTTCCTCTCATTTTATAACACGTTATCAACACGAAACTTTTAGAAGGTAGTATTTTTTTTCATAATCATCTATCACGTATATCAAAATTAATTTGATAATACGTGAATTTTACATATACATATGTTGAATCTGCAATACATGATCTCATCTTTTTCGATCATTATGTTTTCTTTGTACCTCTCTTTGAATTAATTAATGTTTTTTCCTTTACATCAATCCACGTGCATTTTTATGGAGATATATTTATGTTAAATCAATTGATATGCATTAATTCATGTTCCTATACCCTCCTTATATTTAAATTAGTCATTTACGTTCTACACATGCTTATAATTTTTTTTTTTGTTTAATTGGTTAATGTTCTTTGTAAGCAAACTTCAATTCCAGATCTCTATTTTGGCTGATTCCATATATATATATATAATATACAATTAATAAATAACTGTACCCAACTCATATTTTCTCTCAAATCCATTGGTTTCTGTCAAGTTCATGCCTTAATTGGTTAATACTAATTCAATTTTTTTAATTGCACATAATTAGAATTTCGTGCCATAATATGTGAATAGGTTTCTACATGTCACCAAATTTTTTTGTGTGTTTCACTCGACTCACGTTATTAATTCAAAATAATATTTTACATGTATTTGTATATTAATTAATGGTGAGCAATTGGATGTATTATCATTTTTTTGTTTAGTTATGAAACATTACATTAAATTTATTTTTAACTGTTGTTGCTCTTGAAGTAGCACAACATTATAATTAATATTCCAGAAGAATATTAATCATAGATCTATTCGTTGTTGCTGTAGAAGTAGCACAACATTATAAGAATATTATTTGCAAAGCATAAATTATAACTCTCAATATTCCAGAAGAATATTGACATATTGCACTTGAAGAAATAATAGCAAAATATAATGTGTTCCAGAAGTAGCATATGTTTCGAAAAACATATTATTTCAAATTTGTGTTTATCCCTAGAGGAAAACACGTAACTTAAAGTCATGTTGATATTGATTATTTGATTAACATGTGATGATTAATCATATTCTTCGAAACTAATTGTATTTTTTTTTATTGTGTAGTTAAATAAATGGCAAACATTACGAAACTTGAGTTTGCCGCACTTGACATATTTGGTAAAAATTATTTGTCATGGATACTGGATGCTAATATCCATCTCGTCTTAAAGGGTCTGGGAGAGACAATAAAAGAAGGAAACAATGAATCCCTGCAGGATCGTGCAAAAGCACTCATTTTCCTCTGTCACCATCTTCACAATGGATTAAAAATTGAGTATCTCACTGAGAAATATCCACAAGTTCTTTGAAAAAAGTTAACTGAAAGATTTGAGTATCAGAGGACTATAGTCCTCCCCAAAGCCCGTCATGAGTGGATGCACCTTCGTTTGCAAGACTTTAAAACGGTTAGTGAGTACAATTCTGAATTGTTCAGAATATGTTCAAAGTTGATTTTGTGTGGAGAAAAAATCACCGATGAAGATATGCTGGAAAAAACTTTCTCCACCTTTCATGTTTCAAATGTGTTCCTACAGCAGCAATATCGTGAGCGTGGCTTCAAAAAGTACTCAGAACTTATATCTTGCCAACTAATTGCTGAACAAAATAATGAATTGTTGATGAAAAATCATGGATTATGTCCAATTAGTTCTGTACCATTGCTTGAAGCAAATGATACTACATTGTCCGAAGCAAATACAATATCAAGACAAAGACGTGGACGTGGACACGGACACGGACGTGTACGTGGAATAAATCATGGAAGAAATAATCAACAAACTTATCAACAACAAGGCAATAAATTCAAAAGGCACAAAGCAAACGAGAGTGGCAAATCTAAAAAAGAGCATGAAAAAAGTTGCTTCAGATGTGGAATGAAAGGGAATTAGGCACGTACGTGTCGTACCTCAAAATATCTTGTGGATCTCTACCAGATATCAATCAAGGGAAAAGAAAAATTGGAGACTAATTTTGCTGATTATGATGGTCCAATTGATGTGACTCATTTGGATGTCTCCGATTTCTTTACTGATCCAAATGAAAATATTCACCATTTGGTTGGGGGTGGTGTGATAGAAGATATAGATTAATTTACTAGTATTTCTTTCGTTTTAAAAATTCAGTCTGAAATATGTTTTTACTTTTCCGTAAAAAAAATAAAATAAAATTCTATTATGCACCGTTTATTTCATGATATTAAATAATGTTTACTTCTTTAAATCTAAATTCAAGTTTTTTTTAAAATTTTGTTTATTTTGTTATATTTATAGATTCATAATGGATAGTAAAGACAACTGCTTAATTGATAGTGCAACTACACATACTATTCTTCAAGACAAAAGATACTTTTTGGACTTAATATTAGCTGAAAACAATGTCAACACGATATCGGGTGCGTCGAATATCGTTGAAAGCTCCGGAAGAGCTTGTATTATTTTACCAAATAATACAAAATTATATATTGACGATGCACTTTATTCTAGCAAATCGAGAAGAAATTTGCTTAATTTTAAAGATATTAGCTGCAATGAATATCATATTGAGGCGATGCAAGAAAATAATGTTGAATATCTTTGCATCACTTCTTTTGTATCTAACAAGAAGCAGATAAAAGAAAAATTTCATGCACTCCCGTCTGGCATGTATTTTACATTTATAAAAATGGTCGAATCAAATAATGTTACAAACTAGAAGTTTGTTGATTCAAAAAGTTTTATACTTTGGTATGATCGACTTGGACATCTAGGAGCAATAATGATGCGTCAAATAATAAACAACTTACATGGACATCTTTTAAAGAACCAGAAGATTCTTTTATCTAATGATTATCCATGTGTAGCTTGTTCGCAAGGCAAGTTAGTCATTAGACCTTCAACTACAAAGGTCAATATTGAATCTCCAACTTTCTTGAAAAGAATACATGGAGATATATGTGGGCCAATACACCCACCATGTGGATCATTTCGTTACTTTATGGTATTAATTGATTCTTCTACAAGATGGTCACATGTTTGCCTACTTTCAACTAGGAATGTAGTATTTGCTAAACTACTTGCTCAAATCATAAAATTGCGAGCACAATTCCCCGATTACTCAATCAAGACTATTCGTCTTGACAATGCTAATGAATTTAGATCACAAGCATTTGATGATTATTGTATGTCAATTGGAATTGAAATTGAACTTTCCATTGCACATGTTCATACACAAAATGGTTTAGTGGAATCGTTTATTAAACGTCTACAACTTATTGTTAGACCATTACTTATGAAAACAAAACTCCCAACTTGTGTTTGGGGTCATGCCATATTACATGCTGCATCATTGGTTCGTATAAGACCAACTGCCTATCATCAATATTCACCTCTGCAACTTGCATTTGGTCATGAACCTGATATTTCTCACCAACGGGTTTTTGGTTGTACTGTCCAAGTTCCTATTTCACCCCCACAACGTACTAAAATGGGTCCCCAACGAAGATTTGGGATTTATGTGGATTTTCATTCACCATCTATTATTAGATATCTTGAACTTTTAATGGGTGACTTATTTATTGCACGTTTTTCAGATTGTCATTTTGATGAAACGACTTTCCCAACTTTGGGAGGAGAAAAACTACATCCTGAAAAACAAGATAGAATTTCTTGGAATGAGACAACTCTATCTCACTTTGATCCCCGCAGCAATCAATGTGAATAAGAGGTTGAAAAAATCATTCATTTGCAAAGAGTTGCAATTCAATTACCTGATGTATTTGTTGATACGAGAAAAGTGACAAAGTCATATATTCCAGCAAAAAATATTCCAGCAAAAATTAATGTCCCTGCAGGACAATCTACTGTGGCAAATGAATCTCAAATACGTTAGAAGCGTGGTCGAGCAGTTGGTTCAAAAGACTCTGTACTTCGAAAAGGAAGAGTACAGGAGAAAAACCAACCAAAAATTTCAGAAGAAATCACATTAGAAAAGATTGATCAACCAAATATTGAATGTATGGTTCCTGAAGAACCAAAGGTGTCCGAAAATAATGAGATCTCAATAAATTATATAATATCTCATAAATTATGGGAACGGAATAATATTGTTATAGACAATATTTTCGCCTTTAACATGGCTCTTAATATTATGCAAAATAAGGATCTTGAACCACAGTCTGTTAATGACTGTCGAAATAGAAATGATTGGCCAAAATGGAAAGAAGTCATACAGGCAGAATTGAATTCTTTGGAGAAACAAAAAGTGTTTGGACTAGTAGTTCAAACACCTGAAAATGTAATCCCTGTTGGATACAAATGAGTTTTTGTACGAAAGAGAAATGAGAATAATGAAATTATAAGATACAAAACCCGACTAGTGGCTCAAGATTTCTCCCAAAGACCGGGAATTGATTATGAGGAAACATATTCTCCCGTAATGGATACCATCACTTTTAGGTTCTTAATTAGTTTGATCGTGTCACAAGGGCTCGATATGCGCCTTATGGATGTAGTAACTGCCTACCTATATGGTTCACTTGACAGTGACATATATATGAAAGTTCTTGAAGGATTTAAAGTGTCAGGAATAAATGATATATGTCCGAGAACTATGTTCTCAATTAAATTACAAAAATCATTATATGGATTGAAACAATCCGGACGCATGTGGTATAATCGTCTTAACGAATATTTGTTGAAAGAGGGTTATAAAAATGACGATATTTGCCCATGTGTTTTCATAAAGAAAACAAATATTGGATTTGCAATTGTGGCAGTTTATGTTGATGATTTAAATTTAATTGGAACTCCTGAAGAGCTCAACAAAATTGTAGATTATTTGAGAAATGAATTTGAGATGAACGATTTGGGGAAAACCAAATTTTGTCTTGGATTACAAATTGAACATTTTCTAGAGGGATTATTTGTTCATCAATCTACTTATACAGAAAAAGTCTTGAAACGCTTTTATATGGATAATGCACATCCATTGCCATTACCTATGGTTGTTCGATCACTTGATGTGAAAAAAGATCCATTTCGTCCACTTGAAGATGGAGAAAAGATTCTTGGTCCTGAAGTACCATACGTTAGTGCAATTGGAGCATTAACTTATCTTGCAAATTGCACTCGACCTGACATAACTTTTTCTGTAAATCTCCTTTCAAGATATAGCTCTACACCAACTCAAAGGCATTGGAATGGTGTTAAGCATATTTTTTGTTACCTAAAAGGTACTATTGATATGGGACTATTTTATTCTCAAAAGTCAGGATCTGCTTTAGTGGGATATGCAGATGCAGGTTATCTCTCCGATCCATATAAAGCTAAATCACAAACAGGATATATGTTTACACATGGAGAATCAGCTATATCATAGAGATCTGTGAAGCAATTCTTGACAGCAACATCCTCAAATCATTTTGAGATTATTGCAATCCATGAAGCAGGGCGAGAATGTGTATGGTTGAGGAATATGACCCATCATATCCAATCATCATGTGGATTGACTTCAACAAAAGATAGTCCAACAATTTTGTTTGAAGATAATGCAGCTTGTATCGCACAGCTCAAGGGAGGCTATATCAAAGACGACAGGACGAAGCATATTTCTCCAAAATTCTTTTATACACATGAACTTCAGAAGAATGGTGATATTGATATTCAACAAATTCGCTCAAGTGACAATGTGGCCGATCTATTCACAAAAGCGCTGCCAACACTACATTCAAGAAATTAGTTCATGAGATTGGAATGCGTCGACTCAAAGATTTTCAGTGATCAACATCAGGGCGAGTAGCTGTACTCTTTTTCCTTCGCTTAGATTTTGTCCCATTGGATTTTCCTAGTAAGGTTTTAATGATGCAGCATTTAATTTTAATACTCCAAAATAACTGTACTCTTTTTTCTTCGTTTGATTTTTTTTCCTACTGAATTTTTATCAAACAAGGTTTTAACGAGGCAAATATTTTGTAATATATCATTCAAGGGGGAGTGTTGTAAATGGAAAGTCCATTAAAGTTTATTGGTGAATGAGATTTGTACCCCTATAGTCCTAGAAATTATTATCATTGTATCCCTGATTCTTACCTATAAATAGAGGGCTTTGGTTTTCAATAATACACATAAAAAGTTTATTGAGTTTTCTCTATTCTCTTTTCCTCTCATTTTATAACACTAATCACTTTATAAATGCTCTCAAGATTTGGAGATTTATTAAACCCATCTATATTTTTCTGTCATTTCCTATAGGAATAACGATTATGATTAGTATATATAGTGAAAACAACTTTTATCTTACATAGATTTTTTTTAGACAATCACATGATAAAACATAAAAAATTCGAATAAAAAAAATTAAGTCAATAGCAATTTTGTACAAATGAGACATATAGAATTTGACTGAAAATTAAACATAATGTGCATAATTTATAGTCCGCTAAACACATACATACATGCAAATATGAATAGAGTAATAACTTATCGAAACTGTGATCTGTACAATTGAGATATTAGAAATTTTGTTGGATGAAAAAAATGAGGTCAATAGAAATTTTGTACAATTGAGACATTTAGGGTTTGATTGAAAATGAAACTTAATGTGCATTTTTTCTTGAATAAATTAGTCCATAATTTATATTCCGCTAATAAAAACATACGTGTATACAATGAATAGAGTAACGACTTATCAAAATTATGGTATGTGCATAAAAATGAGCAAATCATGACTTATTCAAATGTTGAAAATGCAAAAATACGGAGGAGATGAAATGATGCGAGATATGCGAATGCAAATTTCCTTAAGACAGATTTCACTCTTGCACTAGTACTAACATGATCAAATGGACATCCGTTTACAAAGATACAATGTTTTTTTCAAAATTAATACAGCACAATATTAATTTTGTCTGGTTAACCAATGCTTGTCTGTACTTTTCTAGAACGAAAGATATTGATACGAAACCCCAAAAATAATTTGAAACTTATATTGACAGAATTTTGGAGAAATAAAGAATGAGAAATCAATTATATGGAATTGATTTGGAGGGAAGAAAATGGAATTAAAGGTCCCTATTTATAGATTTTCAAGTGACTCTTCCCAATGATCGCATCTATTGGCAAAATTTATTTCAACCATTAGATCGCACGATTTCACATTTAATATTGTAGATAACGCCCTATCAAAAAGCTAATGACTTTTTACAATACATCTTTTTAAACAGTCGCGCATATTAGGTAACAACAAGTCTCTTTGATTCGTACCATTTGCAAATGAAAAGTCGCAATTAGTCATCGCACCAAGTGGAGACTTATTCCAATTCACATTATAAATAATAACCATTATTCCAACTTAATTGAACAAGTCTAGAAACGTGTACCACTCTTTAGTTGGTTCTTCTTTGGAGAGGAGGGGTGTTTGTTGAACTCAGCTTGGCCCATCATGCGAATCATTTTTGTATGTGGGACGAATTGAGCGCGAACTGATTCTCTTCACAAAATGTGGGCTCGACTCATTTCATCAACTCGCTCTTTACTCGACCCATCCCACCAAACCCCCGACCTAACACCCCTTACTGGAAACTGTCATTTTTGGTTGTGTAAAACAAAGATGAAATAGGTCGAATTATGTCAATATCAAGAGACAAAATGAAGAACATGTTAGACAGCTAGTCTACCCACATGATCACATGTTGCCTCTCGGTCCTATTCTTGATTTTAGTATTCGGTTTGACAGTTGTTTTCTCAGACAAGTTGCTAACTATGGAAAGTTTTTTTTATTGAAAATGAAGGTGAATAAGCCAACACATTATCTATATATTTTTCAATTATATTTAATATTACATAATAAGTACTTGTTTGGTTAAACTTTTAAATACTTATAAATAGTAGGTCCAGATGAATGTATAATTAAAAAATAACGAAAAAATTTATGGATAAAAATAGACTTGAATCAATTTATAAATGAACTCGGCCAAACATGCACTAAATATATGTTTATAAACTCATCTTAACCCCTATTTGGAGTATTACAACCCTAACACTGCTATGGTAATCGAATTTTTTTGACATAACAACTGACCGACACTTATAATGGGGGCCCACTTCTTTTTTGGACTTTTTTATTTACGCAGGACCCACTCACATATAAGAGGATGTCAACTATTATATCAAAAAAATTTGGGTAAAGTAGTTTAATACATTACAATCCTCCACACCACCCCCAATCGATTTTTTTGGTGCTACTGCATGGGGACCATTTATGAATAATTTAGAAAGCAATTATGAGTATTTTAACGTTTGGCTTTCATTTCACCAAGCAATTTTTTTGTGCATGATCGAATTGAGTTGAGTTTTGTTGTCCAATTTTTGTTGTTTAATTTATTGTATACCTAATTGATTATTAACACATCATTTTGTGAGAGAGATGAAGTATTTAACAGTGTTAAATAAATTGAACAATAAAAGTCGAACAATAGATCTCAACTCGATCGAATATCAGCATTTTGGAACAATGTGCACGGTTAGGAGAAATGAACATCGGGGAAAAATGGACTTTCCGTCTTTCAAAGCAAGGACAAAAGTGAAATTCATGCGCATCAATTGAAATGATAATTTGGCTGAGCATCCTTCAATTTTGAAGTATCATTTTCTGATAATAAATCATCTGCAGCATCGTACAATTCTTAGTTTACTAATACTCTTATTAATTTGTTTAGCTATAACCAATTTTCCTCATATAATATTGAAATTGTACATATTTTAGTTTACCTACTCATTGAAATCATCCAAATACATACACAATTTTCGGAGGTAGTAAAGTTGTTGATAACTATATATGGGTAAAGTAGAAAAATTCTTTGCAAAAATTACTTTTTTAATAACGTTAAATAAAATTTCTTAATCTGTATGAAAATCAAAGTCAGCCTATATAAATGAGACGAACGAAGTATAAGTTATATTTGGAACTTGAACTTAATTAATTAAATTTCATCATACAATACAAGATACTAAAAATAATGATATCTAACGTTGATAGTGCTAACGCATCATTCTATGTTGCTGCATTTTATATGTTCAATAAAATGAGCATGCGCTGCTATTTTGTTGATACTCAATAGACGATTGATTGACATTTATGACACAGAGATTAATAAATATTTAATAGCCAACTATTTATTTGAAGCTCCACTTGAAATTTTTCGATTACTTTTGGCACGTTCAAAGTTATTAGAACCAAATACAGGAAAGAATTTATAAATTCTATTCGTGAAACAATCTTAAGTTTTTGTTTGGAAGAGATTTTTTTCAAGTGAAAAAAATGATATTTTAGAATATGCAGTAAAAATATGGAAAAGTTATGATTCATATTAAGCCCGTGTTTATATAGTTTTTTCATTTGTACAGAGGAGGTGAACCCCTCCAAATTATCCACCCATGTGAGTAAAATATTGCAAAAAATTTACCCACCAATCCTCCCTATTCGTGTGTTCTGGAGGGTTTCTTTGAACCTCTCATTCGCACACACAGACTAACTCATGTTTGAACTCATTTTAAAGATTGTTTCTTAAAGGAATTAGCTATGAGAATAGAAAAATATCAACGGAACTCATATCGACGCTAATGTGGCGGCGAATGATTGGTCTTTTTTCTTTATGTCATATCGTGTTGTCTGTTAAAATTTTCTGTACTTGTAGTATGAATGTTTCTTAAAACACATTTTTTTAAACTAATTTTCAACTACACATTCTTCTAATAAAATAAATTTACATGTACACTCAAAATTTTTCTATTTTTAACAACACATTATCTAAAAAATCACGATTATAAAATCTATTTTTATAAAAATGGAGCTCAAACAAGCCCAAAATGTGCGTCGGAAATGAGGTAACAAATTATTTTTAAAAACCTCTTTTACACAAACTCTAAGTAAAATCAATGGAATTTATTGGGTTGTGATGCAAAATTACTTTTTGGTGGACCAGCATATTTGGGCTATGATGATAAAAACAGATGATCCTACAGATACTACCAAGCCCTTGCCCAATAACGCATTGTGATGGACTCTTGACCCGACCCAAAACCCTTTGATACAAGTGTGTTGCTTTGGTCCGTTTGATCTCCTAAACCTAACATCTACGATAATGACTTATTAATATAAAAATAAGGTCTGAGATTTTTTGGCCCTAATGTTTAGTTACATTCTTGCGCCTCTTCATGAGTCTTCTAGGTTTCTTCTCTTCGAGACCTTGTGTCTCTGCCTCTTCTCTTTCTTGGTGCAACTCTCCCTTTAATCAGTAAACCCTTGGTTTTCTGATGGTTCTGTGTGTGTATAATCTTGGTGATTCTTCGGTTTTGAGTTGTGAGGAGTTTTCTGTTGGTTTCTTGGAGATTCTTTCGGACCATTGAAGCAACCATTTCTGTGTCGAATTCTAGGGGTTGTGGTTTGTGAGTTAATCCTTTGTATAGATGGGTACAAGGTGGATCTGGGCCCAAAATCTATGAGATATTGATGCTATGGTCTTGTGTCTGTAATCTATACTTGGTGTCGATTTTGGGTTCACTATTATAACGGTGGTATCAGAGCCTTAAGAGGCTGGTCGAGTCTCCATCTTCGACTCCTCAACGTGGAAAATTAATTTTCACGTCCGGATTTTGAGAGATCCGACAAACGATCGAAACCCTAGATCTGTTCTGCGATGGATCTTGACTTAGTTTATGGTTCTTTACATTTTTCTTAGTAAACTGATGTGTTGTTGGTGATTTTGCAAGAATAAGTGGATTTCGAAATTTTCTTGGTGAATTGGCTTGAAAATAATTGGGCCTTCTGCATGATACTTCATCTGTCGGTCGAAATCTTTAACTCTCTTAAGTCTTTTAATTGTGATACATGATTTACTGCTGAGTGTCGTGAAATTGTGTATATTCTAGTGTTGAAGGTGTTCTGAAATTTGGAATATAGCATATATACTCTTTATTCAAAGTGTTCTACACGTGTTTAAACTTTGTGAATAATTCCTGATTTTGGTATACTGTTTATTGATTAATCATTGATCCTGTAGTCCGCCTATTGTTCAATCTTTGTGATTGTTAATTGATACTTTATCTTTAATATTGTACACTTTGCACTGCACTATTGTGGACTTGGGTTGAGCCTTGACCTGAGATCTTTGAGCCTCACGGAATCCTGGTGAACTCAGGACACATCACTGCATTCTGAAGTGGTTTATTATTATTCTCTGATTGGTTACTATTTGTTATTATTTACTGTGTTATATTCTTTTGAGATTTCATATAGTGCGTGATACTTTGTGTTGTCATATATTCTGTGAAATATCTTCTTGTGCTTCTGGCTGAACTTTAACTTTCAAAAATTTCTTGTGTTGGTTAAAAACGTCAGATGACAACAACAACGTTTGAACTTGGGATTTTTAATAGAAAAGAGGATTTCCCCATTTGGCAGCAAAAAATGAAGGGGGTTCTTGTTCAACAGAAAGTGTCTAAAGCTATAACTGGTGAATATCCTGATAGTATGATCGATGAACAAAAATCTGAATATGATGAACTTGCCTATACTTCCATTATTCTTCACTTGTCTGATCCAGTATTAAGAAATGTTGGAAAATTGGATAATACGAAAGCCTTATGGGATAAACTTGTGGAACTTTATTTGGTAAAATCATTACCTAATAAATTATTTCTGTTGGAGAAATTTTTCAGTTTCAAAATTGATATGTCTCGAGACTTAAATGATAATCTTGATACTTTTAATAAGCTGGTGCAAGATATAACTAATGCCGAAGACTAAGTATTTGAAGAATATAAGGCTATAATTTTGTTAAATTTCATACCTGATGTGTATAGAGATGTTAAGACAGCTATTAAGTATGGCAGAGAGTTTTTAACACTTGAGATAGTGATTAAATCCTTAAGAAGTAAAGATTTGGAAGTTAAATCTAAGAGACATGGCAAGGAAAGTGAGAACCTATTTATGAGAGGTAGATCACTGACCAAACATAGTAATAATCAGGTTAACCAAAATAATTAGTGGAATAATACTTCTAAGAAGAAGGGGAAGGGTATACAAAGGTCAAAATCTAGAAATAGAGCTAGAAAATGTTATGGTTGTGGTAAAATTGGTCACCACATTAAGGACTGTTTTAAAAAGAAAAATGAGCAAAGAGAGGTTAAAATTGATGAAGAGAACATAGTTGAGCCTCTAGGTGAGGGTACTGTTGATGTCTATAATGTAACTAAATCCACATCTAATTTGAACTCTGCAAATTATGCAGATAATTCAAATCAGAGTGTAGAATGGATCTTAGATTCAGGTTGTATCTTTCATATAACCTCTAAAAGGCATTGGTTGCTTGATTTTAAGGACTTAGACGGTGGTGAGGTAGTTATGGGTAATAATGCAACCTGTAAAGTGTTGGGAATAGACAGTGTGACTTTAAAATTCGAAAATGGGTATACATTTACCTTAGAAATGATGAGGCATGTACCATATTTAAATAGAAATCTGATTTCAGTTGGGAACTTAGATGATATAGGTCTCCAAGAAAAATTTGGAGATGGTTTCTTGAAAATAGTTAAGGAATCTTTAGTTATTTTCAAGGGTATTAAAAGAAATGGGATCTATGTCACTAAGGCAAATGTGTTTAGTCATACTGCAGAATCCTCTATGGCTGAGAATGACGCTACTTTGAAATGGCATAATAGGTTAGCCTATGTGAGTAAGAAAGGCTTACACATCTTAAGTCAAAAAGGTGCCTTTGATAGTGACGTGATTTCAAAAATTCTCTTTTGTGAATATTGTACCTTAGGCAAACAGCATAGACTACACTTTAGTACAAGGAAACATAGGACAACATCTATCTTAGAGTATATACATTCTGATTTGTGGGTTCCATCATCCACCACCTCTCAAGGTGGGAATAGGTACTTTTTATCCTTAATTGATGATTTTTCAAGAAAAGTACGGGTATTTCTTTTGAAACAAAAATTAGATACTTTTGAAAAATTTAAAACTTGGAAAACTTTGATTGAAAATCAAATGGATAAAAGGATTAAAATTTTAAGAACAGAGAATGTATTAGAATTTTGTAATGCTGATTTTGAAAAACTGTGTAAGAATGATGGCATTTTAAGACATAAAATAATACCATATACTCTACAACAGAATGGTATAGTTGAGAGGATGAATAGGACAATACTAGATAAGGTTAGGTGTATGATGTTCAGTTCAAGTGTCCCTAAAGTGTTGTGGGAGAGGCTGTTATGACAACAGTTTACGTCATAAATAGGACCCCAACTAGTGCATTAGATGATAAAACACCTGAGGAAGTGTGGACAGGTAGGTTGATTGACTATACACACTTAAAAACCTTTGGTTATGCAGCATATTCACACCAAAGTGTAGGAAAACTTGAGCCTAGGTCCCAAAAATGTGTTTTCATTGGATATCCTGAAGGAGTGAAAGGGTACAGCTTTGGGTGAGAAAAATTGGGGGTTTTAAGATGATAACCAGTAGGAATGTGGCCTTCGATGAAAATGAGATGCCTTGCTTAAGTAAAGAGGCCTCCAGAGAGGTGTCAAAGGGTTAGGAAGAAGAAAATATTAGGCTGCAGGTGGAACTTGAACATTCGCTTAATCATGTTGTTAAAAATCAAGATGAAAATGAAATTGTGGAAGAATCAGGAAATGAAACTGTTTAAGTGCCTACTGGTGAATTAGTGAACCCTTTAAGTGATTATCAGTTAGCTAGAGATAGGGTTATAAGAGAAATAAGAGAGCCTATTAGGATGCAAGACTATATGTCTCTCGCTATGTTGTCTTATCAAGAATTAACCTTTAAGGAGCCTAAATCCATGAAGAAGTCATTAGTTGTCAGTTTTCTAAGGAATGACAGCTTGCTATGGAGGAAGAAATGAGGTCTTTAGTGAAAAATAAGACCTGGAACTTAGTGCTTAAACCTGAAAATAAATCTTTAGTTGACTGTAAGTGGGTTTATGCGATAAAAAAAGGCAATCCCCTTAATCAGCCTCTTAGACTTAAAGCCATATTAGTAGCTAAGGGGTTTACCCAAAAACCTGGCATAGATTACAATGAAATATTTTCTCCCGTTGTAATAAATACTACCATTAGAGTCATACTTGCATTAGTTGCACAATATGATTATGAATTAGAGCAAATGGATGTTAAAACTGCGTTCTTGCATGGTGACCTTGATGAAACCATATATATGAGACAGCCACAAGGTTTTAGTGATAACAAAAAATGTGATCATGTATGCTTGTTAAAAAGATCTCTTTATGGCCTAAAACAATCTCCTAGATAATGGTACACACGTTTTGATAACTTTGTGTCTTTAGTTGGCTGTGAGAAGTTCCTTTGCCAATTTTTTGTATTTTAAAAAGGATAACAACAACTATTTGATGTTTATTTGCTGTTATATGTGAATGATATGTTGTTAATTGGCCAGAAAATGAATGATATAAATGAGATTAAAAAGGTTCTAACTGCTGAATTTGAAATGAAGGATCTAGGACATGCTAAAAGGATTTTAGGGATGGATATTAAGAGGAATAAGTCACAACAGTTATTATTTTTGTCACAAACTGATTATGTGAAAAATGTCCTATCCAAATTTGCTATGCATGATTCTAGATCTGTGACATTACCCCTTGCATGTCATATTAAGTTGAGTAAAGATCAGTGCCCACATGATGAATCTGACATTAAATATATGAAAAAAGTACCATATTCAAATGTTGTTGGATCTGTAATGTACACCATGGTTTGCATACGACCCGATGTTGCACATGCTATAAATACCTTAAGTAGATTTATGTCCAACCTTGACCCCGAACATTGAAGTGTAATGAAATGGTTATTAAGGTACTTGAAAGGTTCAGTAGACTTAGGCTTACGTTTTAGACCTAATAAGGAGGGAGTTAGATTAAAGGGATATGTAGATTCTGATTATGCTAGTGATAGAGATAACAGGAAGTCAACTACAGCATATATGTTTACTTTAAGTGATACTTGTATTAGTTGGAAGTCCCAATTGCAATTTATTGTAGCCTTATCAACTACAAAGGCTAAATATGTGGCTGCAACTGAGGCCATTAAAGAGGTCTTATGGCTGAAAGGTTTCCTGAATGAGGTAAATGAATCTGTTGATCCTGTTGTTCCATATTCGGACAGTCAAAGCGCCATACATTTATGTAAAAATTCAATTTTTCATGAAAGAACTAAACGTATAGATGTAAGAATGCATTTTATAAGAGATATTGTACAAAAGGAATCTATTTTGCTTGAGAAAACCCCTACTCAGTTTAATCCCACTGATATGGGTACTAAGGTACTTCCTCTAAATAAGTTTAAGTCATGTTTGCAACTTTTAAGAATTGATATTGGGTAAATTTTTTGTGTTGGTGCAGGTGTATATGGCTTGGTGCTAATGATCTGAAATGAATTATATCAATTGCTTGAGAAGTCTATTGTTATATTTTCTTTGTTTTGTGTTTTTTGATCATTGACATCAAGGGGGAGATTTATTGGGCTGTGATGCCAAATTATTTTTTGGTGGACCAGCCCATTTGGGCTATGATGATAAAAATAAATGACCCAACAGATACTACCAAACCCTTGCCTAATAACGCATTGTGATGGACTCTTGACCCGGCCCAAAATCCTTTGATACAAGTGTGTTGCTCTAGTCCGTTTGATCTCCTAAACCTAACATCTACGGTGATGACTTATTAATATAAATATAAGGTTTGAGATTTTTTTGCCCTAATTTTTAGTCACATTCTTGCACCTCTTCGTGAGTCTTCTGTAGAATCTTTTGGGTTTCTTCTCTTCGAGACTTTGTGTCTCTGCCTCTTCTCTTTCTTGGTGAAACTCTCCATTTAATCAATAAACCCTTGGTTTTCTGATGGTTCCGTGTGCGTAGAATCTTGGTGATTCTTCGGTTTTGAGTTGTGAAGAGTTTTCTGTTGGCTTCTTGGAGAGTCTTTCGGACCATTGAAGCAACCATTTCTGCGTCGGGTTTTAGGGGCTGTAGTTTGTGAGTTAATCCTTTGTACAGATGGGTACAAGGTGGATCTGAGCCCAAAATCTATGAGATCTTGATGCTATGATCTTGTGTCTATAATCTGTACTTGGTGTCGATTTTGGGTTCACTATTATAACAGAATTTAATGAGACTCAACTTGAAATTGCCTGTAGTCTCGGAGCTTACTCTCAGTAAAATCATATTTGACCTCCATTTTTTAAAATTTATTTTTTCATACTTATTTTTAATTACAAATTTCATTGGATTTATAACTTTTAATAACTTTTCAACTATACTATTCATTAAAGATTTACTTAAATTTTGATTTTGGGCCCATTTGGGAGGGATTTTGAGAATTGATTTTTTGACCGTTAGGAGAAAAGTGGGGTTCACTTGTGAGAGAAAAAGTCAAAAATTACGACTGAAATAATGAAATAATGTTCAAAAAATCATTTTTTCAGGGTAAAACATTCCTCTCAAGCAGGATCTATTATCAAAAGCAAACATGGGCTAAACAAAAGGATTAGAGAAACAAACATGAATTTCCTCAAAGCCGTGGTTGTGAATGCAGATACGAAAAAATATTTTTGTATTATCAAAATGACTGAGCCCACAGGATTGAATGCCATGTAAAATAATGGAGCTCTTCTCCTCAAAATGGAGGCAGCATATACCCTGAACATCTTCATATTATTCCCAAATCTCACTCTCTGTTAAGACTATAAAAAGAATATCCATTGGAGAGTCTAATGGCCCCTCAGATTCCCCCCCTCTCTCTCTTCCAACTCTACATGGCCCTTGCAATAATCAATTTTCAAGACCCTCAAATAAGTTCTTTCTTCCTAGTCACCACACCATATATTTTACATCATGATGTCCACTTCTCTCTCTATAAATCATGCAGTCTCTCCTGCTATAGTTTCTACATCTGCTTCATCTCGTTCCTCTTCTTCCTCCTTTGGTTGTAAATTTTCTTGCTTTTGTACATCAAGAGCAACGAAACTCATATGTGTAATTTGTTCAAGAACTCAATTTCCTAAGTGTAATCTGCCCAAAAATAGTACAAGTTTGAGAATCTTGAAATCTAGAGAAAGCCCCTTTATTGTAGCTGCCAGTAGAGACAACATGACTATTACAGAGTGCAGAGAGGAGGAAGAAGAAGTAAACCCTCCTCCTTTCCTTGAATCTGAGATGAATTCTAGACCTAGAAGGATTGCTCTCTTTGTTGAGCCTTCTCCCTTCGCGTGAGTCTTTAATTCTTGGATTTGACTATCTATTACTGCTTTCAATTGTACATTTATGGCATGTTTCGTTAGCAGGATTATTGGAGGAAAAGAAGCTCAAATGTTGTTTACTATACTGTCTAGTCCCTTAATCAAGCAACTGCTTCATGCTTAAGGTCATTTATAGTGTTCTTACCGATTGTCTGATCTTTTTTAGTTTTTTTTCTTGGTAGTGCTGGCTTATTTCTTTTTATATGAGTGCACCTTGTTGCGAGTTAAAATATGAAGTTAATTGTCTTTGATTTGATTTTCACGTAATGAGAGAGGGAATATGAGTATCAATTGGAGGATTTTGGTGCAAATTGCACTATGAACACGATTCTTTTAATTAATTTTCATTAGTATATAATTGTACTTATGCTTTCTGCCTGCTGTTTCCGTCTTGAAATTGATTAGAAGTTATTTTGGACAATAATTTCTTGATATTAGCTCATAATACATATCAGCTTAAGTTTAAAGATTTTTCTCGTAATGTTATTTAGTATCTCTGGTGTTACAACACTACACCAGTTCACATTTAATTAAACCTATCACATAATGCGTGTTCTGGCAGCATGGGTACGAGATAGCATTATTCTTTACGATAGCTAGCTGGCTTCTCCACAGTTTGACAATAATGTTTTATGTAGATATCAAGCTACTATTAAACATAATTTAGAAAATAATTTTTAATTTTCTATGATATTTCACATGTTTGATATCTAACATGGGAATCTTTTTCATTTAACTCCTTAGTAAGAATTTGATAGGAACCATTAGAGGATAGATGAATTATTGTAGAAATTATAGAAATATATTGGTGGTAAGATGAATTACAGAAATAAAAGAAATACAATTAGCCTTTCGAGAGGTCTGTATTCTCCACAATATGGTTTTTCACTACTAATTTGCCTACTATTCTCCTCCAACTCTTCCCTATTTATAAACTACTTGTAATTGATTTTTCCTCCCATTTGTACGCTCTAACATATTAGTTTCCCATCCACTTGCAAGTTATTCCTCGATTAGGTCCTTCTAGAATGCACGAGGTTGATTGGAGCCTATCAATACCACCAATTTCCAAATCCATCTTGTCCTGAAGGGGGGAGTCAAGAAAGTGCTTGTGGTGCCAATTGACCGCTCTTCCATGATTTCGGTAGGGAAGATTTTTGTCCCTTTTGAAGCCCACATATTTGGAGGTGTAGTTAGCATGGTGTATTTGGGTCCATTTGGATCTTGAGCTGTTAAACCCGTTTGATTTTTATCTTCAATTGATTGGGTCATCTTCTTGATAGAGTCCAACCCACTGGGTCATAATAGACAAACTTCAGCCCAGGTGTCTAATTTTAGCCCATTAACAAATGTACTCCCTAACATGTCTTCTAACTTATTGCATTCAGATGGGGTGCAGATAGCCGACAAATTTCCAATGAGATTTGCTATCTTGACGAGCCCTTTCTCCCTCTTTAGATGAAGCTCGGCACCCATCAGCCTCTTAAACGACGATGTCACCTTCGTCATGATAGCAGATTGTAGTGTGGTGGTGACTGGGTTTGAGTCGCGGGTTTTGGAATGTCCCGCGAATGAAGCTACGCTGTTGGATGGGTTCTAACTAGGGAAAATACGTGGGATGTAGATAATAGGTGGGCTGCTAGAGTTAGTTTTGATTCTTGTTAGCCAAAACTTAACTGGGCCTGTTTTAAATATTCATTTTGGTCTTCTACCTATTGGCCGACTTCCCTGCTAAAGTCCAAATCCATCCAATCCAATAATTTCCATTCGTTCCTCTTCTCCAGATTCAGCTCCATCTCTGATCTTCTCCTTCGGCAATGGTGATGGTAAGATTTCAATTGGTTTTCAACCAACTACAATTTCTCCTACTTTGTTTGTTTTGAGTGAGATTTCCAGTTTCCTAGTGTTTCCAGTCAGATTCACCGGCAAAGGAGCTTCAGTAATCATCAGCTCAAGTGAGTTCTCTACCATCTCTTTTTCCTTCCTCTCTCGTTTCCTGCCCATCCATTTTTCTTGTCATCAAATCGAGCCTTTCCATCATTCTAGACATTACTCTCTGAAATTCAATTTTCATTGCACCTAACTCGAATTGTAGGTTGTCAGTTCTCCCTTCTAAGGACTCTATTGAATCGTTGAGAATCATTTTCCCAGGTCTCAATTGCTATGATACCACTTTGATAGGAACCAATAGAGGATAGATGAATAATTGTATAAATTATAGAAATGTATCGATAGTAAGATGAATTTACTAAAATAAAGGAAATACAATCAACCTTTCGAGAAGGCTGCACTCTCCGGTTTTCACTCACTAATTTGCCTGCTATTCTTCTCCAACTCTTCCCCATTTATAAACTACTTGTAACTAATTTTTCCTCCCATTTTTACTCTCTAACAGACTAGTTTCCCACCCACTTGCAAGTTATTCTTCTTCTAGGTCCTTCTAGAATGCATGAGGTTGATTAGAATGCACTCCATCCAAATACAATAAGTTAGAAGACATGTTGAGGAGTACATTTGTTAATGGGCTAAAATTAGACACCTAGGTTGAAGTCTATCTATTATTGCCTAGTGGGTTGTGCTCTATCATGAAGATGACCCAACTAACTGAAGACAAAAATCAAGTGAGTTTAGCAGTCCAAAACCCAAGTGGACCTAAATACACCATGCTAACTACACCTCCAAATAAATGAGTTTCAAAATGGACAAAAACCTTCCCCACTGGACTCATGGAAGAGCAGTCAGTTGGCACCACAAACACTTTCTTGACTCCCACCTTGAGGACAAGGTGGATTTGGAAATCGAGGATATTGATAGGCTCCAATCAACATCATGCATTCTAAAAGGACCTAGAAGAAGAATAACTTGCAAGTGGGTGGGAAACTAGTCTGTTAGAGCGGAAAAATCAGTTACAAGTAGTTTATAAATAGGGAAGAGTTGGAGGAGAATAGCAGGCAAATTAGTGAGTGAAAACCATATTGCGGAGAGTACAGCCCTCTTGGAAGACTGATTGTATTTCCTTTATTTCTGTAATTCATCTTACCATCAATACATTTCTACAATTATTCATATATCCTCTGGTGGTTCCTATCAGAATTTTATAGTTTTCTTCAAGTTGGATGCTTGGGACTTGATTATGTATTGGGTTTCTGCTTTTGCTTTGTACCTACTGCATGCTGTAAATTAAAAATAAGTTATTTACATGATTTTTACCTACGTTCAACTGTCAAGCTTGGTAATAGCTCATTTTTATGGTACACAAACATACGGCATGCGTTCGTTTAATCCGTTTGCAGGCTGTAACACTTGTAGGGTCAAGTAAACAACTTGCTAAACCCATAATTTTTATTTTTATTTTTTTTATTTTTTATTTTTTTTTAAATTCGTGTCTTTGCTTTGTTTGTCATTCTAGTAATCTATTTGTGCAACTCTCATCTATCATCTTTATTTTATATAATGACTCAACTTGTTATATAATGACTCGACTTGCAGGTCTTAATCAGTTATCTTCAGATGTGTGCTTTCTATGTTTTTCATGTTTGCTTCCTTGGAATATTTTGTCTAGATGTCTTTTCACTGTCTCTGATTTCATTCATTGTTTTCTCTGGTTAGATAGAAGTATTTTATATTGATTATATGTTCTTTTCAAAATGTATGCAGCTATGTCTCCGGATATAAGAACAGGTTCCAGAATTTCATTAGATATCTGCGTGAAATGGGGGATGAGGTACTCTTTTTTCTTTTTTTTCTTTTTTTTTTCATTGATACTGCTTGCTATTAACTAGAGATATAATTATCCTTATATTTGTAACTGTCCAAAACTGAAATTAATGTTTTTATAAGTTATTAGCAGTCGCTATTGAGAATATGAAACTATCTTTTCATTATTAATTAATTAGTTCGTAAGAATTATTTTGAGAATGCCTTTTCTTGAAATAACGAGAATGTTAACGTGAAATAATATACATAGTAGCTAAATTGTAGTGTGCATTTCTGCACTTTCTGCAGGTTTTTTTTGCACAGTTAATTTCTGTTGTAACGTTTGGATGTTGGATGCAGGTGATGGTTGTGACAACACATGAAGGAGTTCCGGAAGAATTTTATGGTGCAAAATTGATCGGCTCACGAAGGTTAGTTCATGCGGTTTCTTGTCTGATGAGTAATGACATTACATCACAAGTTTTTCATTATTAACCAAACGAATGGATGTCCAAATCATGCGGTCTCAAGTGCATTAACCTGTATTTCTCGTCTAATTGTCCATGTACACTACCTTGTTTTGATAATCTTACCTCTTTGCAGCTTCCCATGTCCCTGGTACCAAAAGGTACCCTTGTCTCTGGCCCTCAGCCCAAGAATAATCTCAGCAGTTGCTGAATTCAAGCCCGACATTATACATGCATCTTCTCCTGGTATTATGGTATGTTTTTAATCACCTTCTTTGGTCACTTCTCTCTTAGCCAAATATGGTACATATTTCTTCATAAAAATCTTCTGAAAGGAAAACCAGCCCCATGTTGCTGTGCTTAATATTCTATTTGTATTCCAGGTCTTTGGTGCACTGATTATTGCAAAATTACTGTGTGTGCCAATAGTGATGTCATATCACACCCATGTTCCCGTGTAAGTCAAATTCTTTGATTTCATCAGTAATTAATTTTCTTTTATCTTTAGTTGACATTCAGTTACTTTATCATAAAAAGTGGGATAAGAGAGTACTCTTGGCTCATTTTGGTTCTACTCTTATGTAAAATGTATGAGTATGAGATCTGAGCTGATTCCTCAATTCATATTACGCAGATACATACCGAGATACACATTCAGTTGGCTGGTCCAACCAATGTGGATGGTTATAAGTATGTGAGATTTTCTTTCATCCCATAATTTTGTTTTAAATTTTGATTTAATGGAACATCATGAATGTTGATGATGTTTCTCCAGAATTTCTTCATCGAGCTGCTGATCTTACACTAGTGCCTTCTGCCGCAATTGGGAAGGATCTGGAAGCTGCTAGGGTGACAGCGGGTGAAGATTGAAACTTAAATACCGAACCCAATTGATTAGTTCCTAGAACCAATTTAATATGGCCCCATGTTCTCTTATGCAAAGATATCAATTTTTCCAAAGATGCAAATGAATTTCACTTTATTTTACATATTTCGAATATAGTGTGTGTCATAGCATTTTGCATGTCTATGGAGCGGTGTTGAAAATGATTTTTTATCTCCTTTTCATATTTTTAGCTAACAGGATTCGTCTCTGGAATAAAGGCGTTGATTCTGAAAGCTTCCATCCCCGTTTTCGATCCCATGAAATGCGAGTAAGATTAAGGTAAGGAACCTCTTCTGCTGTGCTATTTCCACAACTTTGGGAGTTGACTTCAACTTTTCTTGACAATTTTTTTCTGAGTTAGCAATGGAGAACCCGAGAGACCATTGATAGTCCATGTAGGACGGCTTGGAGTTGAGAAGAGTTTGGAATTCCTGAAAAGGTATTTGATTTCTAATTCTGTGCAGAACCTTTGTTCATGGAAGTCCCCTCTTGAGTATAATAGTAAAATTTACCACTGACCTCTGTGATGGATATTTGGAACAGTGTCATGGATAGGCTTCCGGAAGCACGAATTGCTTTTATCGGGGATGGTCCGTACAGGTGAGAAGCAATACCTCTTAGCTGCTTTTGTTCCAAAATCACTGCCTCTGAATTATATTTTCCATGTGAAAATTCCTTAAGTTGACAGTATATAGAAAGCCACCCCAGAATTGGTAGACTTGAGGACATCTGGCTAAAGAATTCATTAATAAGCCTCCGTTTGGATACAAATTTATACGTGGTTTATATATTCAATCGAAGTCAAACATTAATTTCAACAACCCATTCATAACTACTACTCATTATCTCGTTCACACATTTAGTGGGACCCATGACTTAACCCTCTTTATAAACAATTTATATATTTTCCAAGTAGAGGCTAAATGGCACAAGTGAGTAATTAATTTGATTAACATCTGTGATTACAACTCCATATATGGTTGTTAGCTTTGATGATTGATTTAGCTTTCGTTTGATGATTTATAAATTGGTCAAACTTAGTTGTTGGTAAGGGAAGTTCATTGTGGGACCTCTAGGGATCGGGGAAAAGGTGGACACTGATGGTTTGTTTTGTAGGGATCATTGGATAGTACTAACAGTAGTAAAGATGAGCAAGAAGCTAAAACTGTGTTCGTTAAATTGTTGAATCTTGTCCGGTACTGTTCACCTAACATGCACTAAAGGGGCCACCAAGGGCCTCGTGATTTTGAGATTAGTAACAAGATTATGAATCCACAGGGCATGAGTGTTTTTTTATGCTTGAGAATAGGAGAAGCATAAAAGAGTAACGGATGTCCTAGTATTTGTTCAGACTAAAGATGACCCACAAATGTATTTAACTTCATGTTGTTTCTTTCTGTTAGAGAGGAACTGGAGAGAATGTTCTCTGGCATGCCTGCACTATTCACAGGAATGTTACAAGGAGAAGAGCTCTCGCAGGCATATGCTAGTGGAGATGTTTTTGTTATGCCTTCCGAATCCGAGACCCTCGGGCTTGTCGTATTGGAAGCCATGTCATCAGGACTTCCCGTGGTGGCTGCTCGTGCTGGAGGAATACCGGATATTATTCCTGAAGAACAGCAGGGTAAAACTGGTTATTTGTTCAATCCTGGAGATCTTGACGACTGCTTGAACAAACTGAAACCCCTTTTACACGATCAAGAGCTTCGAGAAACTATTGGCAAAGCAGCACGTGTTGAAATGGAGAAGTATGATTGGAGGGCTGCCACTCGGAAGATACGTAACGAACAATATAATGCTGCAATTTGGTTCTGGCGGAAGAAGAGAGCCCAGTTTTTGCGGCCACTCCAGTGGTTGTTTAAGCGGATGTTCCAGCCCCAGGCCCCTGCAATTGAATTATAAGTTATGCATTCTATTTGCTCGATTGTGAACATTTTATCCAAAATCAGACATGCTGGATTGTAACATAGTGACCTTAAAGATTGGTCTACCATGGTCTTATTGATTCATTGGATTGATTTAGATGTAATTTCAGAGCAATTTTAAGGAAAAAAAGAAAGAATATTGGCATGGTTTGTTTCTACTTTACATGAATCGTTCTGCCCTTGGTACTTAGTGAAAGCAACTTATGCATATAAGGTTTCTTAATAAAGAGGTCTCATTCTTCATTTATAATTCAAAACTGTACATACATGCGCTTAGGTGAATTCTCTATTGCTTACTATAAATTTCATGGTGAACTTTCAGAACTTGAGAGAACCTTAATTCCATGTTCTCATTAGTTATGTACATGCTATAATGCTAAGCTGAATTTTATGCCTCATTGCTAATCAATAACAATAATCTTGGTGGTCCAGGCATCCGATTGACTCAAATACTCGAAAAACTTCAGATAAAGAAAGGTAGATCGACTTGTGGAACCTGTGATTTTTTCCTTAGACGGTGCTGCACGAACCAGTAGGGCATAGATGGAGGAGCTGTTAGGATTTCAACTTTGAAACTACATTTGGAGTCATGTTTGTCATTTACGTTCCTATGGCTTTGTTATAGGTTGATATTCAAACGACAAATAGGACGGGCATTTAATTTAGGGAAAATTGCATTCGAGGTATCTAACCTTTCGTTTATTAGCAGATTTTGTCCAAACCTTTAGTTTGTGTCACTGGAGGTACCAAACCTTTAAAAAATATGCACCGGGGGTTCAAATGGATGAAAACTTCCGTTTAACTGTTAGTTGACTAGAAAAGTCAAAATTTAACCAATTTGGACCAAATTAAAAAGGGCAAAGTGGTACTTTGCATTTTTTCTTAATTAAAATAATTAATAATAACAATAGAAAACTAAAAACAAAATAAATAAAAATCAAAGAAAAGAAAGGGAATACTGTTCATCTTCATCTTCACCCCACCCCACCCCACGGCACCACACCCAACCTCGATTCCATGGGCGGTTGCCACCAAAATCTTCGGCCAACTTGACTCCTCAATTCATTTCTCTCTCCGACCATTGTAGCACCAGCTGCCGGAGTCCCCTTCCCCTCAACAATGGTGATTGTCTTTTTCTTTGACGCGCCCCTGAAGTTTCTAAATTTGGTGCAACACCCATTGTCTCAAAATTCCTAAAGAACAACTCGGCTTTACTCAATTGATTCGAAACCACAAATGCATTCAGCAGAGTATTATAAGACCTCACCCCGGGTTCACACCCGAAAATTTCCCTCATTTTCTGGAAGAGTTCCATTGCTTTGTCTACCATTGAATTTTTCGAGTAAGCTTTCATAACAACCAGGACCGTGTCTTCCAAGCAGGGACATTTCTGCGTTCGGATCAAATCAACTATCCGTGTCACGTGAGGGAGGAGTTTCGAATCGATCGAAAGGGAGAGGCGATGGAGGATGTGGTACAAAACGGCGTCAGTGTGGGTGTAACTCGGGTGGTGAGTCGTCGAGTCAAACAGGTGGAGAGATGAAATGGGGTTCTTTTTCAAGTTGAGGAGGCTCAGGAGGATTTTTAGAGTAAAAGACAATCACTAGAAATCCGACGTTTACGCATTTGGGGTTGTGATTCTTGAATTGCTAACTAGGCAGGAGCCAGTGGGGTGGGTGGGGAGGTTGAAGAAGAAGGCGGCTGTTTAATTTCTATTTTTGGTTTTGGATGGGGTGGCGTGCGGGTGGCGTGCGGGTGGGGGTAGGGTGGGTGAAGAAGAAGAAGATGAATAGTAATTTATTTTATTATTTTTTTTATGTTTTAGTTATTTATTTTAATTGTTTTATTATAGGGTTAAGTAACTTTTACCTTTTTATTCTTTTCAATTGGTCAAAAATTGGTCAATGTTTAATTTTATTGGTCAACTAAAGGTCAAATGGACGGTTTCCATCCATTTAGACTTCGGGTGCCGGATTTTTGAAAGGTTTGGTACCTCCGGTGGCACAAACTAAAGGTTTGGACAAAATCTGCTAATAAACGAAAGGTTTGGTACCTCGACTGCAATTTTCCCTTTAATTTATTAACAACCTTTATACACCTCCAACTGATCTTTGGCTGTAGCCCTTTATCATTACGATAGACATCAAGTGAAAGGGCAGTGATGTATGCAGCTGGGTATCCTAACAGACCGATAGACTTGAACCTTGTTCCTACATGAACAATGCATTGCATTTGGTATTTAGTTGTAAGTTCAATCAATATTTACAACAGTCGTTCATAAATGTGTGCATGCACGTACCTGTGCAAAGACACAACATTTCTAAACATGGATTGACGAATATATTTTTTTAAAACACGTTAAAAGAGGGAAGGATAGACCAAAATTAACAGTCCATTATCGTCATTAAAAATCTTGTTATTTTAAATCTTTTAATATATAGAACCATAAATCACATGGAATAATGAAAATTGATTCATATCTATAAAGAACAAAGAACTTTTACTTTATCCTACAAGGATATAGTAAATTGTGCATCAAATTTAAGATCATTCTGAAGCAAGGTATCAGAATCTAGCAAGAAAGGAATAAAGAATACAAACCAAAAGTTTTAGGTGGTGATATTAGGTGTGTGGTTTAAATATAACTTAAGGAGTGGAGTGTTGTGTCTCACACCAAAATAAAGTAGTAAATCGATCCAATATGCAACTTGAAAAAAAGTGATTCTTTGAAAAGAAACAGTTGGGGGGAGGGGGGGGGTTAGTTTGTCATTTACCAAAAAGTTTCTTATTGCCTTAAATTTAAGTTCTTTAGCTAGTGGGTGGGACCAAAAATATTGAGTAAAAATAATGTAGGTGGACAATCAAGCTTTTCATGACTATCCTAGCAACAGTAAAAGTTACATATACCACCAGTTTGCAAACAAACAAGAGAAAGTGGTACGAATATTTAACAGAGTACATTTTATGCAACAGTGGCAAGTTCTACAATTTACAAAATTTAAGAGTGACACGATTTCAGTAGAAAAGAAAGAGATTGACCAGCACTAACATAGCGTTGGTTCGAATATTCTAACAGATCTAAAATGGAAAGTGGACACTGACAAATATGTTGCTCAAATAGTCAGATGAGTTAGTATTATGGAAGTGAAAAATCATTTTCTTGCTAAATTGGAAACATGGGAAAAGTAGCGTGTCTGTACAATGTTGCCTCAGTTTGTGCATAGTGACTCAGTAAGTTCGTATTAAGCATCTGGCAATAGGCCAATTCGTCCCAGCAAATTTATCTTTACTTGTATTCACAATTCCCCATCCAAGAACACAAAAATTTCTGTATGTTTGTAGTCAAATCCTTCATCATGAAAACTAAATCTAATTAAATAAATAACTCCCAAATGAGATAGTTCAGGGCCCGTTTGGCATGGCTTTTGAAAAGTCAAAATCAGCTTTTGAGAATCAAAAGTAGCCTTTGGACTCGTTTGGTTAATTTTATGAAAGTACTTTTGCCGATTAGAAAAACTTTTAAAGGAAACTGATATAATGTGGCTTCCTCTATAAGTACTTTTGAAATAAGAAGTGCTTTTAAAAATTAATTTTAAAACAAAAATTAAGGTAGTTTCATCTAAAAATTCTTCTACAATAAGCAAAAGCAAAATTCATACCAAATGTGACCTAATGTAGTATGACGTGGTTTCACATCTCATCACCACTCATTTAACACAAAACAGTGGAAGACTAGCACAAATGATTTAGTACCAAAAGACTAATAACACACTGAGATCTTGAAGATAGGTAGGAAGTACAATAAACTTTCTAGGTAGACAACTTGTACTTCTATTATTTGCAATAGATATACTGAAAATGATATGTAAGACATTTCTTGAAGCTTTTTATACACCTTTTCTGTCCTCTAAACTCATTTCCAAAGAACCTTTTCCTAGCCAAATTTTCATTTACCTTGTGTGCTTAAAGTAAACTATCCTTGACAATGTATCCCTCTTAATGCAGCATCTAGCCATAGTACAATTCCTTATCACCGGAATGAACCTTTCGTTGAAAAGTGCTATTTACAAAACACAATCTTAATTTTCTAAAATCTTGTTCATTGTATTGTCCAATCATGTTGCATACCAAACGCATCCTGAGTACACTTGCTAACATGTTTGAGTCTTGTGATAGTTTCCGAATAACATCGGCTAACTTTAGCCTTCATTAACACATTCACATGACGTCGAATAACTCTCTACTTGATTTCTAGCGGCATTGTGAAATCACTTATGTGGGGAGGGCTGCATTTGAAAAATTGTATCAGGATGTCCCAACTCGAGTACATGAGGACTAATACTTTGCATGTGACGGTTATGCGGATTTAGTACTGCAAATGAAGGAGTACCTCGAAGATGCGTCGTGATCAGGCTACTATTTGGTAGGTTGAACGCCGTTCTTGCACCTTGATTTGGCTGATTACAGACTGAATTCTGTTGAAAATGCATAACAAAGGTAGATTTATCTGGTGATTGAGGTCTATCTTTGTCTGATGAAGGCGATTTCATTTCTGTAAGATCGACAGTTGTGATATCATGTATACTTGATCTTTTCTTATCCTTCCCTCCAGAAAGCTGCCTGATAAAGTACTTCTGAGCATGACTAGCAACCTGAGTTGGAGTCCTCGTCGTCACAAAGTTGCGCGAGATATTTCTCCAGTCTCCTTTTCCATATTTTTTCAGCCCCAACAGAAATTGCCTGAGGTATTACCATCAATAGATAACATCATCACTAGAAGGAAAAGTATAACATACGAAGGACCATGACATGCATGTTTTTTTTAAAAGTACTGAACTCGACTCGATAAAATGAACAAAATTTATTAACATCGTCTAGTGCTATTCAATGTTTCCAAACAAGCTAAATATTTAAAAACAATTGTTTCAAAGAAGATATAACAACATACTTTACCACGTCCACTGAATAACTACAAATTTGTAACACAATCTTCGAGTGTCTGGGAGAATTGACTATAAGATGAACAGTAAAAGGCACTTCATTTTACTTTTAAATTCTCCTAAAGTTAAGTTACTATAGTGTGAAGATTTTTAAACTATAACCAGTGGTAAACTATAGTGATAGTTCAAATAGTACGCTATTACAAAGGAATAGATCAGACTGAGGTGGTTCTTTATGGTATTAGAACAAGCGAACAAAGGTCCTGAGTTCAATTTTGGTTGCTGTCCAATCATGAAAATCGTGAACGTATCAGTTCTTTAATTAAAAAATATGACATGGGACGAGTTGAAGATAAAATTTTAAAAAAAAATAATGTCTATCTCTAACAGTTTAAGGTTTAGGTGAGGGGGTACCTGTGCTCTTCTTCCGTCCATGGTACACCCTTTTTCCTTTCGTGTTCAGACAACCGAGTGGATGAGTGCCGACTACCGGCCGAACCACAGGGAGATCTGTATCCATCATAACATTGGTTATTCACCCAATCCAATGTGAAAGAATTATTGTTGTACCCAGGTATTGGTATTATCCCAGCTTCTATATCATTAACATCTTCTACCAATTCCATATACTGTTTGATCACATCACTTACAGTCTTTCCCGGGATCATAGCTGCCACATTGTTCCATCTGTCTGGAGTATTTTTGTCGAATAATGCAAGAGCATTCTCAAACCTTTTGTTCTCTTCAGGAGTCCACTTTGTCGCCACACTTTCCTGGAACAACCAATTTGATGTACTCATATATGACGCAGGAGATTGAAACCCTATTCCTCTGTTCATTGTAGCTGGAAATGAAATAGTCAAAATTTCTGGAAAACCTAGGTAGCAACTAGCTAAAAGACTTGAATAAATGGAGAGGAAATATATAGAAGGTGTAAGTTTCTTATGAAGGAATAAGCATTAGATCAAGAAGCATTGGAATGGAATCTGATGGCTTGTCTACTTGAGAGAACTGTATAGTACTGAACAGTATAAAAAAATTACTAATAATCAACAAAAATTGACAGGAGGTGAAGAATCAAGAAAAGACTACATAATTTCCGAAACCCAAAGAAAATTCAAGAATTTGTTACAAAAAGTGGATGGATCTAACTTGGGGATGATGGGGGATTTGAAATTCTTGAACACAGAGACAGAAATTTGTAGTTGCTTTACTTGACTAGAGAGAGAAAGAGATAGATACACAGATGTGTGTATATACACACACATATGCAGAGAGATTAAGGAAAAATGATAAAAGGCAATCCCGTTACTGAGTTTACAAATGAATGATCCATGTTATTTCAGTTATGTTTGTTAAAAGAGAATGATCTTTGAGGCCGTAGAAAACACAGAGTGATATAACAGAAGAAGAGAGTTCTAACACAAAAAATGGTGTCGAGAAATGATTGGCTGGAAGATGTCTGTGGGGACAGCAGCTCAAGAAAACATTACAGAGAGAAAGAGAAGGGTTATGCCTAATCAAAAGGGCAAAAGGACAAACTGTCAGTGGCATATATATATATATATATATCAAAAGGACAAACTGTCAGTGGCATATGTATATATATATCTGTATGCGTGTGAGAATTAAACCGGATAAATTTGACAGCTTCATTGACAGAAAAAGATGTGCAAAAAAAAAAAAAAAAAAAAAAATGGGCAAAAAAAAAAAATGAGTGGACAACATTATTGACTTCTTTAAACAGTACAATGAAATTCTATCACGTAATATTTGTGTCGTATGAGATATTAGTGTGGAGTGATTATATATATTTTCACACATTTGTTGATATATGCTGGGATGGCATGTATTTGACCATTTAGTCAAATCAAGAATCGAAATGCATGTTATATTAGCGTCTATCAAACAATTTGTAAAAAAAAAATTGAAACAAATAACATCATTCTTTTATAATGTTCTTTATGAACAATTTCATAGAGTAAATTTTATAAGAACTGATATTTTAGAGAACGCATTGTTAAAAAAAATAATAATAATTATGTACAAATTTATTTTATAGAGAAAATATAAATTTCAAAATAAGTTCTAAAGAAAGAGGTTCAAACGAGAGCTTGATGAATTAAAATTTTTGTTCCTTGCAAGTTTTAGGAATGTCGCTCAATTATTTATATGCTACCCATTTTGTTTTATTGTTTTAGCTGTAGTCATCGAACTTGATCAGATTTTTGATTCGGACGAATCATCGGAGTATCAATTTGACGTTCAATCGGTAGATCTCATTATTTCAACGCTGTTGGACCATAATCTTAATTAAGAATAGTTTAATAATTCTCATATAGTAATGCTATCTAGCATTTCTTGTGCTTAGTACGAATTTAGGTGGTCGTGAATGTCAATCTTAACTTGTCCATTGCTTTAAAAAAAATTATCTAGTTTGACCCTAATAATTAATTAATTTTTTTCAAAATTAAAGTCAATATTACCAATGCAACATTTTTTGTACTGCAAAGAAAAGGTCCAGATACAATAAATATTGAATTAGTCATTTCTCTGTAGCCAGGGTCTACAAGGAAAGTCCATTGCTGCTGTAATGCGATTGTGGTCCCAAACTAACAAAAGTTTTTGATCTTATCTGTACAGACTAGGCCCTTTTCCTAATTCTAATTGAAAAAGAGAACACCGATTATGATTTAAAAAGGAGTAATTAGTACGCTAATTATGTTTTTAAATTAACCTCGTACATAACGTAATTGTCTGGTTTTGTTTTATTTTTGTTTTCTTATTCTTATTCCGAGGAACGGTTATATAAGATATTGTAAAACTTATATAATTCTAAACATTTTGGATTAAACTTTAGTTGGTGTTGACCTGAACATCTGTTCGATCAAGTGGTTAATAGAATTCCTATCACCTCCCTATCAATTAAGGCGTCACTTGTACTTTGGAACACACCTTTAGAATACAAAGATTATTGTCTCGAAAAAAATTTGGAGATTATTTGTACTTTGATAATCAATTAATTGTCGAAATGAGATAGAATGAGTGCAAGAGGGTCGAGTGGGAGACGATTAGTTGCGGGTTTATAGATATATCGATGAGAAAAAAAAATCTCCACCTAATATGCAGATTAGGGGGGGGGGGGGGGAATCCTCCACCTAATATGCAGATTAGTCAAAGTACAATGAGTCCAAATATTAACATAGGAATTGTTGTACGAAATATATGTCGGCAGGGAAAAGGTTTGGTTTCAATTGATTGGTTGTTAGCATCAAATAATGTTTTTGTTTATGTTCAGTTCACCCAATAAATAAAACAACTTTGCTTCGATAGTCGGGGAATTATTGGGGCAGCTCTTTGGAAATTTTAGAATTTTTTATTTTCTGCTGAAAATAAATAAAAGAATTCATTTAAAGCCTGCTTCGCCATGAAGCTAGAGACCTCTATAGATGCACCCTTTGTTGGAAAATATTGTTTGCACAAAGAGGGAATGGAAATGTAATTGTCAAAATTGGTTTTTCAAGTGTGTTGTAATGAAAGTGAATCACCTATTTATAGGGCTCATCAAGATTCCACGAAATGATGCCAAAATAAGGTGAAAAGTCATCAAAATTCAAACAAAAACGACCATAAACGGCTGTTATTTAACACTGTGTGGTCACATAAGCCAAAACTATGCGACCGCATAGTTAGTTCTAGGCCCTGTGCAACCGCAGGTTGAAATGGTCTATGCGGTCGCATAATTATTTGTTTTAGCCTTTATTCCATTTTTCATTCCACACTCATTTTATTGATTTTGAACAAATTACAACAATTCCTAACTTGTTCAACATTCAATAAGATCTAATATTCAAAATTTGTAATACTCCTGCGTAAGGATTAGATATTTTTCGATTTGGATCTAACTATAGTGTATTTCCAACAAAGTATAGTTGAATCAAATGTAGTACAAAGGTTCGAACCAATTATTCCATATGACTAAACCAATAAGAACACACACTAGTATCATGAGTTCCCAAGTTCCTCAATCTCACTCAATGCTAATATGATCTTGCATTTATCCTTTTCTAACAAACTTTTACGAGAGAAACTCTAACTCTCTATTGAGGCGAATCCACCTCAAAGTTTATCTAGGTGAAATTCTTTTAGTATCTTTGTTACTTTTAGAGAAACTTGTAATTAGTACTGAACTTCATTAAAAGCTTGAAGCTCAACCCTCTTTTCAGTAACAACTAGCATTATTTAACTAGGATAGAGTTATTGCGGATTTATAATGGTGAGACTATCTACATGTCGAATGATTTGTTATTATCATTTGAACTCGTGAATTACTTATTAAGCATTGACATGTAGTGTTGTCATCATTAGTGAACCTTTTTATTTTAAAAGTTTCAATCACATCCTACTTGAAGTAGAAGTTACTAAATCTCTATTTAGAGGTTTAGTTAAAGGATCGGCTAAATTTTCAATTGGCTTACATAATTTAGGGAAATTATCCAGTTTTGTTAATTTTCTTATATAGTCATGTCTAAGTCTCATACTTCTAGACTTTTCGTTGTATTCTTTTGCCAATATGGCTTGACTATCACACATGATAGGTGTTGAAAATGTGTTATTCGATCCCAAAAGTATCTCATATAGCAGATCCTTAAGCCACTTAGCATCTTTTTCGATTTTCGATAGTGCTACAAATTTAGATTTCATAGTCGAATGTGTTATACATGTCTGTTTATTTGATTTCCAAGAAACAGATCTTCCTCCGAGTGTAAATACCTAACTTGAAGTGGATTTACTTTCTCTCGTGCTAGATATCCAATTAGCATCTGTAAATCCTTCTAATATAATAGAGAATCTTGTATATTTTAGACCTAAATTCTTGATTTTCTTTAAGTATCCAAGAACTCTTCTAACGGTCCTACAATATTCATTGCTTGTATTACTAGTAAGCCTACCAAGTTTACTAATTGTAAATGCTATGTTTGATCTTGTGCATTGAACTGCACACATTAGACTCTCTATAACACTTGCGTACTTCAATTGAGCAATTGTCCTTTCATCATTCTTTATAAGTTTCAAACTTGGATCAATAGGGGTATTATATTATTTTATGTTCAAATGTTTGACTTATTTATCACATTCTCAATTTAATGTGATTGACTTAAATTATAACCCACTAGTTTTAGTAACTTTGATACACAAAATGGTATTCACCTGTCCAAAATCTTTCATTTTGAATGTAGAAGATAGAACCTCTTTGTTTGTTCTAATCCATTCATGTAATTACTTATAATTAGCACGTCATCAACATACAAACGAATAAATATCACATAATCATCACGTAATTTAGAATACAAACATTTATCTATACTATTATGTTTAAAATCAAATGATATTATAGTTAAGTCAAATTTTTCATACCACTTCTTAGGTGATTGCTTCAAACCGTATAATGACTTCACCAACTTGCACATCTTGTGTTCATTTTCGAGTAGAGCAAACCTTTCGAGTTGTTCCATATAAACCTCCTCATCGTGATCCTCATTTTAGAATGCCGTCTTGACATTCATTTGATTAACATACAAGTCATGTATCAAAATCAATGCAAATAATATCTTAATTGATGTTATTCTAACTACCGGTGCATAAGAATCAAAATAGTCTATTCCTTCATTTTGTCGATAACTTTTAGCTACCATTCAGCTTTAAAGGTATTAAGAGAACCATCAACATTATACTTTCCCCTGAACACCCATTTACATCCATAGGTTTAGATCCGGGTGATAAATCGACAAGTTTCCATGTATTATTTGACATAATTAAATACATCTCATCTTTGATTGCTTCTTTCCAAAATATGCTATCACGAGAAGCCATAGCCTTTCTATAAGTTTTAGGATAGATTTTTAATTGTAGAACAAAATGAATTGTTCTCACAACATTCTTCTTACTTTCCTCTAGTACGTAAAACAAAATAAGTTAATAGTCAATTTCACCTGGCCCAATAGCCCTTCTCAATTCGAGTTCCTTTACTTCTTTGGGGTTCACTAAATTCATTAACATTTTTAGAAGATATTTCATCTTGTGTTTCATTAGAGTTTGGAATTCCTTATGAATTTTCCTTAATTCATTATCCGAAGATAGTGAATTCTCAAAGAACTCTACGTCACTGGATTCAATAGTCACATTGTCTCCAACTTTAGCAATATATATGATTTGCTATTACTAGCATATCCAATAAAGACACACTTAATCTCTCTTGGACCCAACTTGGTCCTATTCGGATTTGTATTCTTACAATAAGCAAGACAATCCACACTTTGAAGTATCCAATGTTAGGTTTTCTTCCTTTCCATAATTCGTAAGGAGAAACCTTTATAATTTTAGAAGGAATCCTATTTAGTATTCTACATGCTCTCTGCCACGCGTTTTATGTAACATGATTTTACCACAAGTGTACGGTGTCAAGTTTTGTAGTATATGATAAAATAAAAAGTGTCGAACCCACAGGGATTGATAATTGAATCCTACAGAGTACTATAATGATTTTGACTTTTCACTTTATTTAGACAATCAAATGTGCAAATAAAGTGAAGCAATTTTTCAAAATTTGATCAAATGTATGAATGCCTAGGAAATGATTTCACCATATTCTCGACGATATTTTTCAACCTCTATACCTATTTCCATCAATTCTTTTCCGAATTTATAGGCAAGAATCCTAAATTAATTTTATCCCATCTCTCAAGCGCCAAATAGAATTTATCTCTATATTTTAACCCCAATATCTCTATTCCGAATTAAACATATAGAAATTATCAAATATCTGATTCTTTAAATGAATTGGCCTCAAAGATTCGTACTTTCTCTCGAAACTTACGAATTCTAGGTTATGTCATTCTTTAAATCACGCCTAAATTTCTCTCTCTCGAGCAGCAAACTTGAAGCATTAAATCATTCAATTATTGATCAGGCAATTAAAAGCATTAAGCAAGAACAACATAAATAAATTTCAGGAAAATTAAAGGAAATAACTGTATTGGAATCAAAACATGTTTCAAATAGGTTACGTCAAGCCCTATATCTCACAGTTTAGTTCATAATTAAATTGATTGACATAATGGAATATACAATAAAAAACTTGAAGAAGAAGTAGGGAATAAGAGAAAAAACTAGTTGTGTTTCGTGAATTCTTCCCCCAATTATTGTCAATCTTCTTGCAATTGTTTGTTAATTTTTGCCTCTTAGATTTTCTTTCCTTGCAAGCCTCTTTTTTTTTTTGTCCAGTCGAAGAAGGAGGCGTTCTGGTCGTAGCCCTAGGTTAAATAGTATGTTGAATTTTGTTTCCATAAGGGTTTGTGTCAAAAAAGGAATCTGTCCGATTTTTCTCCGAAAAATGCCCACGCGCGCGAGGTATATTTCCTTACGCGCGTGCCGCCTATTGGTTCTACGTTCTGCTTATGGAATTCAACCCCTTGCGTGCGCGAGAGTTTTGGCCTCCACACACGCGCTGTTATGAAATTTTTCCGTGTGTTGCACTTTGGTCCCTATACTTCATTCTTCGTTCCTTTTGGTCCATATCTGATATCTTCTCGATTATTCATCTTCTTACACCATTTAATTGCCTCTTTCTCTTCTTCAATCATTAACATCATGTCCAAATCAAATATTGATACTTTAGGATTTAGTGCCCAAACTTTTGACTAGGCCCAAGTTAGCACATTTCCTGCTCTTCTGTCCAATATCATTGTTTTGCCTCGAGTTACACCTAACAAACGAAATATGTATGAAATTAAGTATCAATTCATCCTAAATAACAAAAATTGCTCTAGTTTAATGAATGAAATAAGTGTATAAAATACACATATCACTCTCAATAACGCTTCATCTCATAAATTAAATGGCAACTTAGAATAAGTTAATATGACATTTATCATTTCAACTAGAATTCTATTTTTCCTTTCAACTAAACCATTTCATTCGATTGTCCTAAGTGTAGAACATTGATGGATAATACCTCGTTGTTCATAAAACAAGTTAAAATCACTAGAAAAATATTCGCCTTCTCCATAACTTTTTAGAGTTTTTATTCTCTTACTTAGATTATTTTCAACTTCATTTTTATATGTCTTATACATATCAAAGGCCTCATATTTATGTTTCATCAAATAAACATATATATACCTAGAGAAATTATCTATAAATACTTATTTCCACCTCTAGTCAACACGTCATTTAATTCACATATGTCCGTATGAATTAATTCTAATATACTAGAAGTTCTTTATACACTTTGATAAGGTTTCTTTGTCTTTTTAGATTCTACACATGTTTTACATTTAAATGCATCATTCTCATTGTATGATATTAAATTAGATTTTAACATTCTTTTCATAGTGTTTTTACCTATATGACCTAATCTAGCATGCCATTAAGTAAATTAATCAATGATATAAGCAAAATCAATTTTTATTATTGATAATTTTGTCAACAGTACTTAATTTGACAATTCCTTTACAAGAATAATCTTTTCCAAAAAATTTCTCGTTTAGGGATAATACAAGTTTACCGAACTCATAAATGCATTTAATGCCCGATTTTCCTAAAAAATTGCCGCTAACCAAGTTCATATTTATAGCATGAACATGCAACACATTTGTCAAGGTAACGATCTTGTCGGAAGTGAAGATGGTTTCTACATTTCATTTCCCAACTACCTTGGATCGAACTTCGTTACATATTTGAATCTCTTGATCTCCATCCACTTCATAGTATATTTTGAACAACGAGTCATCATATGAAATACGTACAATTTGACATGTATCACCAACCGAGAACATTTCACTTGATAGCATCGATCTTGCTTACGGTGACCATGATATTGTATTATTCGATGGAGTTTGTTTCGCGCGGGTTAGTCGCTAACAATTAAAAGGGATCAGACGATTGTGTAAGGGACAAACCTCTTGAGACAAAGTCCCAAAAAAGGGTGTTCTTTTATTGGCGATGACTTTACAATTGAAAATGAAAAACAACGTGCCTCCAAGGGGCGCAAGCACACGAGTTACTGAAAGAAAAGTGTTTAAGTCTAAAAACTAAGGAAATGAAAATTACATATTCTCTGTTCGAGAGTTTTGGATTCGGTCCTTTGCTTCTATGTCCTTTCTCTCTTTTATACTTCATAGACGATCTCTTTGTGATTAACTACTCTAAAAACTGCTTGATCGTCCTATAACTACCCACTTTCTTCGTAGTGGCCATTTTGTCATGAAAACTGTCTTTTAACTGCTGCCATTACCTTTCATCGTTCAACCGCTTTCGATTGAATTCCTTGAATCGTGGAACGTGATAGGACTGCTTTAACAACTGCTTTGATAACTGTATTTCTTGATAACCACGATGCGTTATATTTGTTGATACCTTGGGCGACTTGAAGGTTTGGGCGAGAATAGAGTAACAGCTCTGGGCGACTGTATGACACTCTATTCGTTCAGATTCTGGGTGACTTGCAAACTTGGGCGATGGCGTTACCGCATTCTTGGGCCTCCTTATTTGGGCCTTCGTCTTGATTTGTTCGATTGGGCTTCGTTCTTTGGGCTGTTTGATTTGGGGGTCCTCCAATTGGGCTTCACTCCTTGGGCTCCTCGATTTGGGCTGAGTTTTTATGTGTCAACAATTACCCCCCAATATGGCAGAATTAATAATAATTATTGAATTTTGCCATATTCACTTTGTGCTTCCAGCAACGTTCGAAATTTCCAAAAATTTCAATCATTGTTTCCTTCTATAACTTGAAAAGGTGCGTCGTTTTGCAAACCCTTATAAACCCCAAACACATCATTTCATTACTACCAAACCACGACTCATATTTTTTGTGTCTCTTTCACGGTTCACTGTTCATCTTTTGCTTCTTTGCTACGTAACCCTGAAAAACTTCGTTCCTTCTCTAATGGCTGCTTCACAATCTCAAGCTAGCGATTCCTTTAGTTTTGATGACTTTCAGAGACTTCTGAGTCGCCCATACATAACCCCAAGTTTTCTCGCACCCGCCGACGTTGGACGTAATGAGTTCTACTTGGGTCCTTTCTTCAACAATGCAGAGGCAGTTGAACAGGCGGCGGTGGGTCAATTGTTTCCCTACACTCAGGGTCCTCCATTCCTGAACTCTCTACTGTTGGGGCCACTTCGCGAAAGAGGTATTCGCACTTGGCCTAAATCTGATGTAGCTTTTCGTAGGTGGCATGCTCGTCTTGTGGGTCATAGTCCTACTAAGGCACTTTTTGATAGCGCTAGGATTTCTGACTTGTTAGAAGTCTCTATTCGCCCCCCTACTTTTGATTCAGCGCTCTTTTCGATTGCTTTGAGTTTTTGGTCCCCTGAGTATAACACTTTTATTTTCCCTCTTAGCCCCATGTCTATTACGTTAAGGGATGTTGGGGCCCTGGTGAATCTACCACCTTTGGGCGATACCATTTTCCCAGGTATCTTAGTTTCTGGTGGCGCCCCAAAATTTGGTAAAAACTATACCGACTCTTATTCAAGCCTGCAGACCCTCCACAATCATTCGAGTGCTGAGCCTACCCATACTGAGCGAGTGGCCTTCCTTTTAGTTTGACTTTGTAAATATATTTTGTGCGTGCCAAGTATAAAGCCCTCTCTGAGTTATTTACCTATAGCGCACGAATTAGCGCGTGGCAGGCCTTTGAATTTATGTTCTTTGTTTCTGGCTGCCCTTTATAGAGGCATGGCTTCTCTTCAAGCTCAATTGAAGAATGGTGCATCTCCCACTGGCAGTGGACCTCTTTGGTTCACTCAACTGTGGTTGAGATCCTATTTTCCATCGCTTGGTGCTCCATCCATTTCTCGTTCTTCTGCTAGCTGTTACGGGCTAGCTATGGAGCCCTTAACTCCAGTAAATATGTCCAGAAGGGACATTTTTTTATTCTTTTATTCTTTAGATTCAATCTCTTCCTTTTTTCCTTTTCCTCCTTTTTTGACTCCAAACTATGTACATCCCCCTTCCACCATAGATAGCGCGAGCACCTCCCTGCTCATTTGGATTCAGTTTTTAACCGGGAGGGAGCTATTTCATGATATTCTAACTGGGACTAATGCCAAGGCAGGGGTAAAGATTTATGCTCCCCAATTTTTTGCTCGCCAGCTTGGTTTTGGCCAAACTTGGTCTGTTCCTCCTTGCTATTCAAAGAATTTAGTTGACCGTTTTCATACCATTACTAAAGCGGAGGCAGAGGCTATAGATGCTCGTAATCTCCTTTTAACCAGTCATTTTTCATTGGCCCCTTTCAATTCTAGCCACGCCATTCACCCTCTTTTTGAACAGCTCTGGCCATCGGTGAAGCGCAGATTATTTGCGACTGAGGCCAATCGTGTCTTTCATTCATTGGACCAACCGATTATTTCTTCTCCTCCTCCTGTTTTGGTCACTCCTTTGTCTGTTCGGAGCCCCTCTCCTTCTCGTCGCACTAAACAATCAGCTCGTCCATCTTCTTCCCTCCCATGCCAAGCCTACTACGGCCAAGAGTGCTCCAAGCCGCAAACGGCCAGCCTCAGCATCTCCCATTCTGGAGGATGATGTCGATGATGATGATGATGCCCCTCTTATTGTCAGGAGGAAGGTAATTAAATTGGTTTACTTACAAGTATACTTTTCCATACTTGAAACTTTTCTGTGTGCTGATGATCTTTTGGATTTCTCAGAAAAGTTCAGCCTCTCCTTCAAAGGCTTTGACATCGACAACTCCTGCTCCATCATCTTCTGCTGAGGCTACTTCATCCAAACTGGTTGATGAGGGGGCTACGCTTAAAGAGACATCTTCAGTCCCAGAATCCTCATCACAACCCATGGATGAGCCACCTTCTTCCCAGGGCGCCAACCCCCCAAACATCGAAGCAGAAGGTAATTCAGTTTTTTGATGTCTTACCTTTGCTCGTGCTATTGGTTTCTGATTTGTTGCTCTTGAGCTTTGCAGATACTCCTATGAGTCCGCCCGTTGTGGCAACATCTTCTCGTTCGGACAAGGGGAAGTCCTCACGAATGGATGAGTCGTTGGTGGCAAACTTGGCTGAGGGCGCGCCATCTTCTACGATCGTCGACGAAGTAGTTTTTTACTTCACTTCTATTTCCACCTTGTTCGCTGTAGTGAGGATTTTCAATATTGGCAGTTTTCTTTGCAGGATGCTGACAGGATTGTGCGTTCTATCTAAGACTTGTTCGCTTCCTGGGGGCAAATTCAGACGTTTCGCCCTGCTCCATCCGATCGTCCCGCTGCTTCTTCAGAGGAAGACTTGAAGTTCCTGAAGGAATTGATATTTGAGTACGTATCCTTCATGGATATGGATATTGGAAGGGCTAGTGCTGCCAGGCATAAGGATGAACTTGAGCACTTGAGTGCGAAGTTGGAGCAAGCATTGACGCTTCCGTCGCTCAATCTTTCTGTCGATTTTAAAGCGACGTTGAAGGTTATCTACTCCGAGGTCCTTTCTATGCTGGCCAAGAATACTGAACTAAAGGCCAAGCGTACTCAATATCTTTGAGCCGTAGCTGAGAAAGAGTCTTTGCGTATGGAGATTAACAAGGCTGAGGACGAGTTGAAAGAAATCTCCTCCGAAGTCATGATTGAAGACTCTTTGATGGTTAACTTGGCTGCTCAGATGAGGGAACTTCAAGCTAAAATGGACGACTGCAGGGCGAGGATGGCTGCTAAAAAGCGCAACGCCTCCCAGGGAATTGAGCGAACTAAGTCCTTGGTCGAGCAGTACAAGAAGTTGGAAGTTGATGATGATGACGTCGCGGCTGAATTGAACATCACTTCCTCTCGACAGAACGAGGATTGGGAAAAACTTAGGGAACGAATTCGTTCCTTATGGGGTAGACTGTAATTAAGACATACGATATCTTTTTTCTTTTGTAATTCGATTTTTCCCTTTGTAACTTTATTCGTCATTAATGAACATTAACTTCTTGTGCATTTATTTGACGTTTATTTTTTAGTCATCAATTCTTTAAGTACTTAACTGCTTTGCACTAAGAATCTTGTCCATTCCCTTTTGATATTTCCACCACTTTTCCCAAGATTTAGGGCTATTTAATTCCGTTTATTAGACAGAAATGTGGCTGTTCATATTCTGTCTCTTCATCTTCACCCCCCTATAAATGCTTCACATTTTTCATCCTCTATCTTCATCTCTTCATTTTCTTCTTCAAAACCAATTTGCTGCCATTTCTTGGCATTTTGACGATCAACCTGATCCAAAAATGGACTGTTTAGTCCGTCCGCCTCATATTTACCTTGATGTCACCTTTGGTATGGGAGGTATAGGAAATATTTTCTGGCCAGCAGCGAAGTTCTTTCCTGCAAAATTATTCCCATCGTCTCTTTGTTCTTCACAAGGAGTCAATGATGGAAGGCAATTTTTGGGCTGCTTGTGGGCCACTTTGCTTGCTGAGAGTGCTTCTCAGCTTGCCTGCTGAAAGTGTTTCTCATCCTTTTTGCTCGCCATTGCAGCGATGCATTTAGGAAGGTGGTGAGGCCAGTACACCCTCTTACTCGGCAATCCCACCATTGCAGCGATGCATTTAGGAAGGCGGTGTGAAGCTTACTCAACGATCAACCGGGAGATCATCTTACTTTAGTTGTATTTTGTAGCACGTCCATTATTTGTATCTTTTGTATTCTTGTAATGAACGTTTGATAATAACGAACTTTATTCGAACGTATTTCGCTCTGTCTTTATTATCTTTTGATCGTCCAGAATGTTTGGTTATGTTTTTATCTGTTCACATTCCCATAAAGAAGGAACATATTTTTTCAAATATTTGCCGTTAATGAATCTTACGTGCTTGGTGCCGTCTAAATCTTCCAAGTGGTACGCTCCATTAGGCAACACACTGTTTATTTTGTATGGTCCTTCCCAATTGGGCGACCACTTCCTGTACTTTGGATCCTTGGTATCCAAAGGGAGTATCATTTTCCAAACTAGTTCACCCAGGCTGAACGACTTGGCTATGACTTTTTTATTATAAAACTTAGCCATTTTTTGCTTTTGAACTTGCAACCTATCTAAGACATCCAACTTCAATTCGTCTAAACTCAATAAATTTTGAACTAGTGACTCGGCATACTCATCATCATCCAGCTTATGTTGCAAGCACACTCGAATCGATTGCACGTTGATTTCCATAGGCAAAATGGCCTCCTGTCCATAAACAAGTTGAAAAGGAGTAACTTTGGTACTTGACCGAGGTGATGTTCTATAAGCCCATAAGGCCTTGTTCAAACATTCGTGCCAATTTCTGGCGTTTTCATCTATCATCTTCCTGATGATATTTTTCAGAATCTTATTAGAAGATTCCGCTTGTTCGTTGGATTGAGCGTAGTATGGTGTGGAGTTTACTAATTTAACCCCAAACTCGCTCAAAAATTTGTTCACTGATCCCCATTCAAAGATGTTCCGTGATCTACCATTAAAGTTTGTGGAATTCCAAACCTATAAATAATGTGATCACGGATAAACTCTATAACATTCTTCTGGGTGATCTCTTTCAAAGGTATCGCCTCTACCCATTTGGTGAAATAGTCGGTTGCAACTATAACAAAAGTATGTTGCTTGGACGATGGAGGGTAGATCTTCCCTATTAGATCTATCGCCCAATCTTTGAACGGCCAAGGTTTAATAATAGGTGTCATTTCTCGTGCTGGCGCCCTTTGTATTGGACCATGCTTTTGGCATGCTAAACAACTTTTTGCATACTGAACGCATAGTTCACCCATCTTTGGCCAAAAATATCCACTTCTAATAATTAACTATCTCATCCTTTGGCCAGCTTGATGAGCTCCACATATCCCTTCGTGCACTTCAGCCATGATCGTCTTGACTTCTTGCAAACTTACACACTTTAGTAATATACCATCAGAGCGTTTCTTAAACAACTCTTCATCTATTAGTGTGTAATTCAGCAAACATAGCTTCATTTTCCTACTAATCCCTCTGTTAGGTTCTTTAAGGAACCCTTTAATCTCTGTTCTCCAATCCACTGCATCTCCATCTTGTATACAATGAAGTTCAATTTTTCTCGCCCTTCTTTGAGTTACGGGCAATATGGTTCCATACTCACAAGTAGACTTCCAATTCAAGACCTTTGAGTACCCTGAAGCCATTTGGGCTAACTCATTTGCCACATCGTTATATATCCTATTAACGCATTGAAGTTCTACTTGATCGAATTCCTCTAATAATTCTTGGGCAATCTCATATTGACTTATAATGGAATCACTTTGGCATTTAAAATCACCGATCAACTGATGTATCACCAATTGAGAATCACCCCTAACGATCACATTTCTTACTCCCATATCTATCATTAGTTCCAGGCCTACAATTAAGGCTTCATATTCGACCTGATTGTTGGTGCACATTCTGTCTAAGGTGAATGCAAATTTGTAGCAAATCCCTAAAAGATTAATCAATGCTACTCCTACTCCTGCACCTTTAGAGGTTTTTGACCCATCGAAATACAACACCCAAGGTTTTAATTCGAACGAATTGATTTCTAATTCGATTTCTTCAGGCATGTCAAGGCATGGATGATCGGCTAGAAAGTTAGCCAAAGCATGATTTTTGACTGCCTTTTGAGGTATATATTGTATTTCGAATTCTGATAAAGTCAGTGTCCAAAGGCCTACCCTTTGGTGTAAGATAGGGCGCGAGAACATATACTTAACTAAATTTACTTTAGAAATTAAATAAACGGTTACGGGCCGTAAATAAGCCCTTAATTTTGTACATGTGAAATACAGTGCAAGACATAGTTTTTCAACAGCAGAGTAATTACATTCACATTTCGTTAACCGTCTACTTAAGTAGTAAATTGCCCTTTCTTCACCAAATTGGTCTTCCTGTGCGACCATTCCAGCTATTGATTCTTTTTCAGCCGATACATACACTTTCATTGGCCGTCCTTGGATTGATGACACCAACACTGGTGGACTTGATAGATATGTCTTCAGGCTTTCAAAAGCCTTTTGATGTTCTTCTTTCCAGATGAATTCGTCCTAATTTTTCAGCTTTAATAGTGGCGAAAAGACTTTAGTTCGCCCTGCACAGTTAGAAATAAAGGGTCTTAAAAAATTTACTTGGCCTAGAAACCTTTGCAACTCCTTTTTGTTGCTAGGTGGTTTGGCTTCTAAGATAGCCTTCGCTTTATTTTTATCAAGTTCAATCCCTCTCTTGTGTACTAAGAAACCAAGAAAGTTTCCTGCATTAACACCAAATGCACACTTCAAGGGATTCAACTTTAGCTTGTACTGCCTCATTTGTTCAAACGAACATCTTAACTGTTCGAAATGGTCCTTTTCTTTAATGGACTTGACTACTATGTCGTCTATATACACCTCAACAAACTTGCCTATCATATCATGAAAGATTAAATTCATTGCCCTTTGATAAGTTGCCCTCGCATTTTTTAAGCCGAAAGGCATAACTACCCATTCAAAACATCCTAGAGACCCAGGGCATCTAAAGGCAGTTTTGTGTATGTCTTCTTCAGCTATATAAATTTGATTGTATCCTGAATACCCATCCATGAAAGAATACATGACATGTCCGGCAGTTGAATCTACTAAAGAATCCACTGTGGGCATTGGATACTCATCTTTGGGTGTAGCTATGTTTAAATTCCTAAAGTCTATACACACCCTTAGTTTACCATTCTTTTTTAGTACTGGCACAATATTCGACAACCATTCAACATATCTGGCTGTTCTTATAAAACCTGCTTTCAATAATCGCTCTATCTCTTTCTTAATCTCAGGGAGTACATTGGGAGCAAAACGCCTAGGAGGTTGCCTATGAGGTTTAAAATTAGGCTTAGTTGGTAACCTATGTTCCACCAAGTCTCTATCTAAACCAGGCATTTGTTCATACTCCCAAGCAAAACAATCTTTGTACTCTTTTAACAAAGCGATTAATTTGTTACTAACCTCTTGGTCGAGCATCTGGCTGATGAACGTTGGGTGATCTTCTCCTTCATCGCCAATATTTACTTTGATCAGAGGGTCTTGTGCTTGAGCGTATCCAGGTTTGACAATCAGCATCACTTCGTCGTCCAGTTCTCTTGTAAGTACTTCCTCCTCCAAACAGTCCACCTTGTTGACTTCTCGGTCAATGCTTTGCTCTAACTCGAATACTGCCAACTTGTCCTTCAGCGCTTTTAGGGCAGTCTCTTCCTTTGCCTTGTCACTGCATTCCTTATTGAAAGCCATCAGTCTAGCTTTGAAGGCCTGAATGTCGGCCATTTGCTTTGGTAACTTAAAGTCCATTCAAGACTCCTTAGTTATTCTTTTGCCAATTACTGGCTCTTCCAGGGCCACTATATTTGGCCTCATCTGTTTGAACATCTCAGTGAGTGCGTCCACTGAGAATGGTTCTTCGCTTTGCGCGACAACCTGAGTTTCTTCCCCGTCTTGTACTACTCTGACAGGTCCATAGTTTCCTTCGTACATGAACTTTTCCACCGAGTTTGCTTCCGCGACAAAAGGCCTGTGTGTGATAGGTCGACGTGTAGTATGTCACGCTTATCCTCTGTCTCCTGAATCTCCTTCTTGCTTTTTTCTAATGCTTCCTCATCAGTTATCCAACCTGTGGGAGGAGGCATTATTTTTGCTTCCTCATCAGTTATCCAACCTGTGGGAGGAGGCATTATTTTTGCTTCCTCATCAGTTATCCAACCTGTGGGAGGAGGCATTATTTTTGCTTCCTCATCAGTTATCCAACCTGTGGGAGGAGGCATTATTTTTGCTTCCTCATCAGTTATCCAACCTGTGGGAGGAGGCATTATTTTTGCTTCCTCATCAGTTATCCAACCTGTGGGAGGGGGTATTATTCTTGGAGGTGACCCATAATTTTTGGAGCGAGGTACTCTCTTCTTCCTTTTGGTGTCCCGTACAGTACGTAAAAATCGAAAGGACGCCCAGATGGCTCTCCCAACAAGTCTACTTCGCGAACTCCCTCTTGATGTAATTGCTTAAACAGGGTATTGCGCGATACTCCTCTCTTTTTCCTTTCTGCTTCTAGATCGATTTCTTCTTCAATGTCCGTCATCCCATCGTCTTCTTCGTCGTTACAGGCCTCTCAAGAAGTCTGGCCTTCTTCGCATACCAACACGCAGGCTTCTCCTTCGTTGTCCTCCCTCTCTTCTTCCTTTTCCTTATTCTTGAATTCATTGGCCATTAGGTAATTATTGGCCATGACAGGAGGCAACGTACCGAATTGGATAGCAAGGGGCTGATCTGGATCTTCTTCATCCCTCTTGTCCCTCTCAAACCTTGATCTCCCAAAAGAGGTTTCTGGCAGTTCCTTCATTGATTCATCTGTACCGATTTCTTTACTACCTTTGAGGACGTTTTGATTGGCTACCTTGAGTAGTATAGGTGCTTTAGGGTGTGGCATTCCTTGTTGCTGCCTCATCATCCGTCCGTAGTTTCGTTGGAAACGCCTTTGTTGGGTCCTAGTCATCTCATCGAAGGGTATTGCCCTTCCTACACTGTACTGGAATGAATGCCATACATTTGGCCGGCGAGGTTGTGGCCTAAATGTTCTTCCAGTATATGCTGGTCTGAACTGCCTTTCAAAAGGCGGTCCTCTATAGAATGATGTACCTCGCCCTCTACCAAGCTGAATGTTTGGGAAGAAGGCAGGGCGATGAGGATGCTGCCATGTCCCTAGTTTCTCCGTGTTTTCATTTACTTCCCTTTTACACCTTGCACACAGGACGTCTTCGTCCTTTTTTGGTTCTTTTCCTTTGATTCGTTCAAAGACGCTGGGATGTGGTTTAAGATCTTCTTCTCCGTCATCTACGACCAATTTGAATTTTGGTAACTTGTTCTTGAATCCAAATGTTACCATGTTTACTCCAAGTGGCTGTGGGAAAGGATTCTTGTCCACTGCCATCTTTTTCTTATCATCGAACGTAATTCGTCCTGATTCAATAGCATCCTGCAATACATGACGAAAAACCAAGCAATTGTTAGTCAGATGTGACCATGTGTTATGCCATTTACAATATTTTTTACCATTAATTTGTTCAGGGTTTGGCAATTTGTGCTTATCGCTCAATCTTATCTGCTTATTCCTATATAATTTATCGAATATAAGGTCAGTTTTGGTCACGTCGAACGAGAACGTTCTAGCCTTTATGTTTCCATCCTTTATGGGCTCATCTTTGCCCGATGGTCTAGGCTTGGCCATTATGGGACAAGTATATGTATCCCTTTTAACCAATTCGGCCAAACACATTTCGGCCTGATCGTATGACTCGTCGTCGATGGTATGAACGTCGAAATTTGGGTCTTTGTAATAAGTCCCTTTACTATAATTTTTCATTTGCTCTTCCTCTCTTATCAGTTGCTCATACCTAATCACATTCGCACTCAATTGGAACAGGTCAGGAAATTCCTTGTCCTAGAACTTCTTTTTTAAATCAAAGCTCAAGCAGCCTTGAGCGATCTTAAAAAATTCTTTTTCGGGCAGAGGTACAAAACACTTGCTTCTTGCTGTCTTGAACCTTTGGAGAAAGCTTTCTGCCCATTCATTTGGCATTTGACGTAGATTTGCCAAATCAGCCAAGGTGACCTCAGACTCAGTCTTGTAAAACTGAGCGTGAAACAACTGTTCCAATTGTTGCCATACTTGAACAGAGTTCGCTGGCAAGTTGATGAACCAGGAGAAAGCTACTCCTGTTAACGAACTAGGGAAAAGTCTCATTTTATGGTAATCGGTTACATCACCACTTTGCAATGTGAATCGCCCTATGTGTTCTAGAGTAGACACCTCTCCTAAACCAGTAAACAGTGAGAATTCTGGCACTTTGTATCCTCTAAGCCATGGATATGCTTGATGTACCCAATCAGGATATGGCTTTGTGTACGTCGACCTAATGACGGGACGCACCCCAAAAGCCATCTGATCCTGTACAATTTCCATAATCTGGTTCCTCAACAAGACGTTGGGATCATATGGAATTTCTACAGGTTGGTTAACTGGGTGGTTTGCATGAGGCCTGATGTTTGGTCCTTGATTGGCAACAAAATTACCATGATTAGGACCATTACCATTAGTCTGAACATCTACTCCCTCGTTACCACGTGGAATATTCTGTCCATTGTTTAGGACATTATCTCTCACGTTTGGATTACCCCCCAAGTTAGGCATACCACTACCATTGCTTTGATTTGGTACTGTAGTACCCCCTTGGTTTGAAGTAGAGGAACCAGAAAGTGGTTCTACCCCTTGACTCGGATTTAGGACCAAATGATTATGTCCTACAATTGTCCTAGTTTGAAAGTGATTTGTAAGATGTATAGCTGGTTGACATATTTGGCCTACTAACTTGTTCATTGTTTCATTCAACGTCTTTAGTTGTTTGGCCATGTTGTCATAGTGTACATTCCCATTTTGTGTAAATCTTTCCATATTATGAATACTTCGAAAATTTACCTGTTCAACGACGTCTTGTGTGAGTTCTCCAAGTAATGCACGCATGGTTCGAGGACTCAACTCCGTCATTGGTTCGTAACGACTGTTACTGCTCTGATTTTGTCCATCTGTTCGTGGAGAGGCATGCTGCTCCTCATATCGCTCGATTACAGACTGGATTCCTCCCTGACTTGCTGCTTCCTTATCGGATCTCTGAGGCATATTGTTTCCCATTTTGTACTTTCAACACCTAACACCAAGGTCCCACTGGGCGTGCCAAATTGTTTCGCGCGGGTTAGTCGCTAACAATTAAAAGGGATCAGACGATTGTGTAAGGGACAAACCTCTTGAGACAAAGTCCCAAAAAGGGGTGTTCTTTTATTGGCGATAACTTTACAATTGAAAATGAAAAACAACGTGCGTCCAAGGGGCGCAAGCACACGAGTTACTGAAAGAAAAGTGTTTAAGTCTAAAAACTAAGGAAATGAAAATTACATATTCTCTGTTTGAGAGTTTTGGATTCGATCCTTTGCTTCTATGTCCTTTCTCCCTTTTATACTTCATAGACGATCTCTTTGTGATTAACTACTCTAAAAATTGCTTGATCGTCCTATAACTACCCACTTTCTTCGTAGTGACCATTTTGTCATGAAAACTGCCTTTTAACTGCTGCCATTACCTTTCATCGTTCAACCGCTTTCGATTGAATTCCTTGAATCGTGGAACGTGATAGGACTGCTTTAACAACTGCTTTGATAACTGCATTTCTTGATAACCACGACGCGTTATATTTGTTGATACCTTGGGCGACTTGAAGGTTTGGGCGAGAATAGAGTAACAGCTCTGGGCGACTGTATGACACTCTATTCGTTCAGATTCTGGGTGACTTGCAAACTTGGGCGATGGCGTTACCGCATTCTTGGGCCTTCATCTTGATTTGTTCGATTGGGCTTCGTTCTTTGGGCTGTCTGATTTGGGGGTCCTCCAATTGGGCTCCTCGATTTGGGCTGAATTTTTATGTGTCAACAGAGTTCACATTTCCTTCGGAGTTATTTCTTTTCTGGTGTCGACATTCCTTTGCATAATATCCAGGTTTTCCACATACGAAACAAATTGCTTTTGGACTTCTTGAACTTATTAAGGTTTCCCGAAGGCTTTCTGTTGTTAGATTTGCTTGAAGGTTCAGTTTTCTCTCCAACATTGGCCTTGGAAGTGCCTTCATAAGAATTGTCATTCTTATCTCTTGCCCTAGAATCTTCCTCGATGCGAAGATGTTTCTGCAATTGTTCCAAAGAGTGATTTTCGGAATTATACATTATTTTCTTCTGATATCCTTTCCAAGTCCCCGGGAGTTTAGCAATAATTCTTCCGACTTGAAAAATTTCCGAAATCTCAATCTTTACCACCTTCAACTTGTTGACAAGAACTAGCAATTCATGGATTTGTAGAGGAAGGGGAATATTTTCAAGATACTTAAAGTCAAAATACTTAAAAATTAAGAATTTCTTAGTACATTCTTCTTCAGCTTTGTACTTACTTTCCAAAGCGTTCAAGATTGTTTCGTCGAAAATGTGTTAGTGTAGAGATCATACAATATGTCAGAAAGAACATTGAGAATATGACCATGATATATAAGTTCAATTTCTTGGTGCTTCTATCTTTCGGCTTTTATGGCATTTGTCTCTCCATTTGGTAGTTCGTGTAGCGAAACCAATTTTGGATCATGCATGCAAAATATCTTCAACGTCGTTAGTAGAAATTTCAATTTGTCTTGCCATCTCGTGAAGTTGGTGCCATCAAAACGATCCAATCAAACAAAATCTTGATTCATCAATTTTATTGTCACCATAGTGGTTTCATTCTCCATTGCGCACACAATTTCGTTTGAGAATGTTGGAAATTATTGTTTGTACAAAGAGGGAACGGAAACGTAATTGCCAAAATTGATATTTCAAGTGTGTTGTAATGAAAGTCAATCACCTATTTATAAACCTCATTAAGATCCCATGAAGTGATGCCAAAATAGGACGAAAAGCCGCCAAAATTCAAACAATGGCCATAAACGACTAGTTTTTAACACTAGGCATCACATAGGCCAAACCTATACGATTGCATAGTTAGTTCCATGGCAGGGAACCGCATGCAGAAATGGCCTATGTGATCGCATGGTATTTGTTTTGGCCTTTATTCCATTTTTTATTTCATACTCGTTTTATTAATTTTGAACAACATACAAACACCCCTTCGATTCATTGATTTATAGGGGGGCTGTCTCCCCCCATTTTCTTGAAACTCAATAAATTTAAATTTTCTGTTGTTATCAAATATTTATAGCATTCCCATAAATGTTACATGTAAATTTGTTGTTTTTATAAGATGTTGTGTGAGGATAAATTATAAAGCATGATGCACGTTCTTTCGTAGAAAAGATCCCTATAGTTTTTGTTGAAAAAATGATGCTTCTTGATCGAACTATGGATTTGACCCTCTTTAAGAATTTCTCTTATGATACTTATTTGCTCACCTTTATGGATTTGTCTCAAAAGAAGATCTTGAAAGATGACAATTTGGTTCGGCTGAAAACAAAGTATCCCATTACTTATAATTAAAAATCAGCTTAATTCAAAATAGATGCGTCGAGCTTGTGCTACATTCTACTAATATCAACTTTTTTTTCCTTTCTTCTTCTTCTTTTTTCAAAAAAAAAAAAAAAAATTGTTGAACATAACATATTTGAGCCGATACTTTCCTCGAGTGGAAAGATTCTTGTTTACCACATTTTTCCAAAAACTGCAATATATATATGTGTGTGTATATATATATATATATATATATAGAGAGAGAGAGAGAGAGAGAGAGAGAGAGAGAGAGAGAGAGAGAGAGAGAGAGGGTTAAGCACTATTCAATATCAATTTTGACTAGATAAAAGAAAAATGAAATAAAATCAATCTTGGAATTTCGATCTCTATTCGATATCAATTTTCAAGCGTCCGTTTGGCTTGAACTTTGAGAAGTCACAAGGAGTTTTTGAAACTCAAAAATTGCTTCGGGAAGAGAAAAAACTTTTAGAATTTAATTTTTATATGCTAATTAAGCCCTTGTTTGAGCCCCAATTTTTATTTTTTAATAATATATTTTTCTCCAAACTCATTTTTAACAACATATTTTTTTAATAAAATAATAATATATGCAAATCTAAAAATTTTTTCTACTTTTTAATCACACATTATTCAAAAATTTACTATTCCAAAATTTATTTTTACTAAATAATGGAACTCAAACAAGGACGTCCCCATAGGCTTCCTTTAGCATGACAAGAAAGGGCTTGTCATGGAAAGTGAGCAAGTTTCCAAATCATGCAATATTGGGTCAATCGAACTTTTTCTTGTTCTCTTTCTAAATACTTCAAAAAGTAGAAATTGATGGACGTTGTAAGTTTAGGATATTATTTTTCCAACGAGTGAATATTATTGTATAAATTTTTTATTTAATAAAATTTTTGACCCTTCGTAAAATTTAATCCTTCTTTTTTATATTTTTTTCATCTAGTATTTTTTTTTAAGTCTGGGTAAATTAAAAGAAATTAGCTCAATTCCCAACATTAGCTCCTGTTTGGGCTTCATTATTTCAAATTATAATAAAGGGAATAGTAATTTTTAGAAGAATGTGTAGGTAAAAAGAAATGAAAAATTTTTAGATTTACGTATAATATTATTTGGTAGTATAAAATTGCGGTAAACTCTTCATATTTTTCAAGATGGCAGGTGGGCTTCATCTAGTAAATTAGGTAGCGTTGGGCTCAGCTTATTGGAGGGTAAGTCCATATCATAAAAGTCCATCTCAAGAATGGACTTTTTTTTAACAATATTTTGTCAAAATTATTTTCAACCACATATTTTATAAAATTAATAATAGTTTCTACTTTTAATTACACAATCTACGACCAAAAAAACACTTACTAAGTTCACGTACAAGTTTATAAGTTAGATTTAAAATGAATAATGTTATTATTAAATAAAGTTAAGAACATATAAGTTGCTTATTTTTTATACTAAGGTAATAATTACTTTTCAAATAAGTAATTCCTTTCTACTTAAAAATAGGTAAAATTACTTATTTTGAATGAAATTTCTGGCCCATTTTTCCTAGATTTCTCTATTACACAACATTGATGGGTATATTGGGCTGCAAATAATCCAGCCCACCAGACACCAATTATATCAGCATGTAACTTTGCTAATATAACTAGCAACTTGGTTAGTTTTCTTTTAATAATTACTTAAGAGTGTATTCAATTGGGAATTTGAAAATTTTGATGGATTTTATTTAAGTGATGATTTTTGTGGATTTCGTAGATCTTTTAAAGATTTATATAGAATTAGCGGAAGTCTTTCATAGACTTCTATAGATTTTCATTTTAAAAATTTTATAGACTTTTGTGGAATTCAAAAGACTTTTGAAGACTTTCTTTTGAAATAGAATTTACATGGATCTGATGTGAGATTCTCACATGCGAGGTGTTAGTTCTCATAATTCCCCTTTTTCTTCCCCTTCTTCTTCCGATATAATAAAAAAAAATTGAAAAAAAAAATATTTAAGACCTTAATTAAATAATTAATAATCAAAATTATATATATATATAGTTTTTTCATATAAAATTTTATAATTTAATAAAAAAATAATATTTCTCACAAAAAATTAATGAAAAAAGAAAAAAATGTTATAAGAATCTTATTTAATTTTTTCAGAGAAAATAGAGATAAATAATAAGAGAGAAAAAGAAGAATAAATGGAATATAATAAATAAAATAAATAAATTTTAACATGTCCATAGAAGGTTAAAAGAAAGAAAGATTGAAAAAAAGTTTTTTTTGTGAAAATCTCTCAAAATCTCGTGATCTTTTTTTTTTTTAAGTCTTCCAAAATCTCGTGATTAATGAGAGACAAATTTTAAGATATTATATAAGTACTTTCTGCTTACAAGTTGGTACTCCATAAATATTTATAAAAGTCTCTAGAAGTTATTAAAATTTGAATATCCCAAGACTTTTAAAAAGTTTTAATTGAATACATTCTAACTTTTAGAGACTTTTTAAAAGTCTTATTTGAATACACCGTGATTTTTAGAGAGTTTCAAAAAGTCTCAATTGAATACTCCTAAATTTTTTAAATCTCAAAAAGTCATTAAAAGTCTCAATTGAAAAATTACTTAATGTAAATACTAACTATACATATTTTGGTCCTATTTAAGTTCAGCTAAAAAAAATGAATTAAAATTTAAGTTAAAGTAAAAATAAATAAATTTAACAAAATATTTTATGAGACGTGCAACTTTTGAACCATATATTCCATAAAATCTGATTTTATCCAACCAAACAAGCCAATGAATCTATGTCAATTAAGTAAATATGTTTCAAAATTTTAATCGGGTAACTACATTTTATTTTTATTTTAATTGGATAACTCCATTTTAATTTGATTTCTATTAAATAAGTACATTTTTATTTGATTTCAATTAAGGCAACTTTTTTTGATGATATAAATGAATAACGTGACAATAAATAAATAATTGTCATTATACGTATTTGCTGTCATGGGATCACTTGAATGAATGAATAGATTTTTCTTGGTGTTGCTCAATTGACCAAATTGTAAATGCCAAAGGGTGGCTGGCGTCGATGAAACTGAGAATTTTCGCCGCTACGGACACTTGGAGTATTGGACAAATCCCAGAATTGACTCCTAGAAGAAAACGAAAAATACCTGGACCAATGATCCAACCAATTAACTATTTTCAGATGAGACCCTCGAAACCCCCGTCTCTTCATTAACACATTGAATTTTCAGAAATCAATTATCCGTTCTTCAATTTGGCAAATCACCCACCTTTTTCGTTTACCTTCCCTAATTAATTGTGCCGGTTTTATTCCTTATTTTTTGTTTGTCTACAAATTCTCAGTCAAGGGATTTTCTTTTCTGCACTCTTAATTTAAATCCTGATCAAGCTTAAAACGTCTGAAAGTTGGCACCGATCTGTTTGTTCAAAATTCTTGATCAAGCCCACAAAGCAATTTTGGGTTTGTTCTTGAATTTGCTTCGAATTCTTTAAACGTCATTTTTCCAGCATTCTGATTGGGATTAACTCGGATTATCATTTTTTCCCGAAATTTGAACGAGCTCATTTAGCAATTCTAGGTTTTTTTAAGATCAGAGTTTTGTGGGGTTCACATCAAATATTTGTTTTTCATCAAAATTCTGATCCGTGATTAGCCCAGATTTCTTTAGAGCTATGAATTTCAGAAGCATGGAAGAGTTCTGGCCGTTTTATATGAATCAGCACTCAAAACCAGCCACAAGACGTTGGCATTTTGTGGGCACTTTGTGTAGTATCCTGTGCTTGGTATACTCAGTGTTCTTCAATTGGCGGTGCCTGATTCTCGCGCCTTTATTTGGTTACTCTTTGGCTTGGTATAGCCATTTCTTTGTTGAAAGGAATGTTCCAGCAACTTTTGGGCACCCCTTTTGGTCTCTGCTATGTGATTGGAAGATGTTTGGACTGATGCTTACTGGCCAAATGGATAGAGAAATCAAGAGGCTTGGTAAGAGGCCTATATTGCAAGCCTCCTGATTTTAGTTTGTTTAAAAGATATAGTTTTAATAACACGTGAATCTTTCTATATTTTGTCCGAACTTTATATATTTGCCTTTTCTGTTCTTTTTAATGGACTCGTGATCTTGTACAACTCTTATCATGAAGCTTGTACTTTCTTTATGGTTCAATGCAAAGCTGTCGAGGGATTTCAATGTTGGACACACAAGCCTGATAATACTCCCTCAACCTAATATTTAGGGTATATTAAGCGTTGTATGCATGTATTAGGTCGTCCTAATCTTGCTGCATACAGATTGGATTATTTAGGGTGAGAGTAACACCATTGTAGTGTTTTTTTCTTCTTCAAAGTAAAACTGTGGGGTTGAGTGGATTCAGACGGTGAACCACTATAATCTGCATTTTTCAAATTTCGTTTCGCTTAATATTGGTTTCTCCTGATCGGAATTGGGCTTTATCCCTAACATCGAAGTATAGCTGCTTTTAGGTTAAACTCGTGACCATATCACCTCCATTAGGGCTATGTTCTTATGTGTTTATTGAAGTAAGCTTTTCTCAGCTTCAACAATGCATTATGAAGGTTTCATTTGTAATTTGAAATGGTTGTTGTTCTATAATCATTCGTAGATTTTAGATTTTTATGCCCTACATCTCACTACTTGCTTCAGAGGTAATTACATCAGTATATAGAAGTCTAGGGAATTAGACCAGCCTGCCTAATAAAAACAGTTGGAGGGAAGTACAAGAAAAATCTCTTGAATGATCCTCCCATTGCAAATATAGCGTTCAATTCTGTTTAGATTCTTGAATACTCAGCATGGTATTTTTCAGTTTTAACTCCAACAAGTGTTCCGGCCTTGTGCTGGAAATTGCTCTTGTTCATTTCTTTGCATATCATCAGCCGAGAGACAGCCTCAAATGTGAGTCGTTGAAATTTTATCCTGAAAATATCTGAATCATATTTCTGTTGTGAAGGAGGCGGCCTTATATGGTGCCATTAACTTGTAATATATCAGCCAAATTTCTGCGGGAAAGGGGCAGGAGAAGAACAGCTTATCCATTGTCTTGTCTGCACTTTTTCTCTGAACACACACAGTAGTAATGCTATGCCATGATGGAATGATAAATGTTTATTTCAGGACTTGATTGCCCTTCTTCGACCCTTACTGCCAAACTTGAGAACAGAGAGCTAATTCGTTCTACAACAATGGTTAAAGAGGTTAACATAACTAGGTTAAAGAGATGATTGAGAATGCCATTCTCTTTAAAATTGAAGGTCATCCATAGAAGGCTAAATCAATGAACTTGTCTTGAAAATTTGAGCAAAAACGACATGGACAGTTATCTTTCTTCTTTGAGTGTGCTCGTCTACTCTCTCCCTCTTTTCCCTACTTAACTTGCTTTGCATGCTCAACATCAGATTTCAAGAATTTCTTGTTACTTACAGACACCCCAGATTTCTAATGTCGGGATAGATTTTTTTAACTTGTTTACCTAATTCATTCTTCAATAACTAGATTTAAAAGTCATTGGATATATATGCATTAAGCTTCAATATATTATTATAGTTATGTTCTGATTGAGATGAAGCCTCATTCTATACTCCTATTTGTGGTGGGTGCTGCTGGCAGAGTAGGGTGGATTTACAGAATTGAGAAATGTGAAAATCAACTGATCTTGAGAGGATGATGAATGACTGTTCAATTGTGTAATAACTAATTACTGTACAGAGTACTGGACCGCTCTTCTTTGTGGTGACATGGAAATGTGGTAGTGCAGTATCGTGGACTACTAAATGGCTTCACTTGGGACGGTGAAGGGGGGCAGAGGTGCTATGTGGATGTTATATGATTAAGCAATGGAGCATTCCATTATTGCAAATTCTAATGGACAATATAAGGAAACTATATGCCCTCAAATAATATTGATGGCGATTCAAGTAATCTTTCTACCGTTTAGATCACTCACTTTTGCTTCAAATTGAAGAGTTTCACGAGGAAGTTACCTTAATTAATATTTGAAAACTAATTTATAACAGAGCTGCTTCTGTAAGAGCTTTTAGAGGAAGTCATATTGTGACAGTTTATCTGAAAGCTCTTCTAATTAGAAGTACTTTTATAGAATTAACCAAATGAATTAAAAAGCAGCTCTTGAATCATAGAAATTCTTTTTAACTTCTCAAAAATCTTGCCAAACACGCCTTAACATCGACTTGGCTTATTCTATAGTCATTATCCATCAAAGATAAAGGATAGGTTTGATGTGTTTCTTGAGTAATGCGAAACGTGCATAATTTTTGTTGGTCGATTAGTTGGTCATATTTTATTCATGAATGAGATGCACGTCCGAACTTCTTGTTGGATGAGTTTAACAAGGAAACGTAGATAAGTGTCTCTTAGCGCTATTAAAACAGGACTAAAATTGGAATCTCTGTTGGATGTCAACCAAGAATGAATAGAATTACCATTGAATGTTCGTTCTAATCCCCGAACAAAATCACATCCAGCACGATGACAGTCGAACTGTTACAATTTTTTATCATGTCGTCATCTTGTTATTGACCGACTGATCTGGTTCATGGAGCGGTTCAAATTCTATAATTTTATTGTTATTAGAGTACAAGGGCAAGAAACGAACATGCAAAGGACAAGTTTGGCACACCTTGTTAGACTGATTAAGGATTAAAATAATTCTATCTAATTCTTATTTGGTGTTTGATTAATTAACGTTGGAATTAAATTAATATAGAATGCTTAGCCTTCTTTATTTAACCATATAAAATTAATGTTCTATGTGGGATTGGGTTTAGGTCATATTATTCACTAATTTATAAATTAAAAAAAAGATTAATTAATGGAATTACATAAATTTACTTCCAAGTAAGAGCTAAGAATTTCACTTGTAAGTTATTTAAAAAATAAAAAAAAATAAAAAAATAAATAAAATAAGAAGAAGAAGAAGTTATAACTAAAAAAAGTACAAGTAAAAAATGCAATAATAAGCAAAAATGTCACTTATAAACGAAAATTTCATTCTTATTTTAAAAAAAATGTATATAAGTGAAAAATTCATTTATGAGTGCAAAATTTATGTATGAACAAAAAATTTACTTTTGAGTAAAAATTATATTACAAGTTATGAAATGCTTGTGCAGTTATAAGTGAAAAATATAAGACAAATATTCACTTATAAGCTGTTATCAACTTTACAATCTCTCTGATCTCAACCAAAATATCCAAATTGGCTTTTTACAAATGTTGAAATACAGGTTTTCTAGTGGAAAGTACATTAGAGTCGAGAAATTCTAACTGCTGTAATCAACTTTACAATCTCTGATCTCAAACAATATACAACTAAGTGTTTATCATAAACACGACAGCAGCTTGTACCAAAGAATCAAGAATATGAATTTTTCGTCCCCACAACAAAGATTGCAACCACTGAGTTTTCAATACTTGTACAGTTGACATTTTTCTTTCATTCACAAAACAACAAACACTGCAACTACGCGAGAACAGAGCAATACTCATTCAAGTGAACCCTTCAATAACATATTGACAAAAGCCGAAGCCATAGAACTCAAAATCACTGTCCTAAAAAAGCTGCATTCTTGACAACTAAAAAAAAAAAAACTATTCAGATTGATATACATGGTGAGACTATTTGCTAATTCCTATGAGAATAAACACAAGCCCTGATGTGAAGGATCACTTGGAAGTGTGGCAACTGTCACGAACTTGTAAACTGGCAATGCTCTAGATGATCCTTTTGGATAACATTACCCTGTACTGTCAACTTTTACATTTACTAAATCCCAGAAACATTTGGGCAGTTAGCTTCTATTGATGAAACATCTTACACTTATTGATCAATATGTCACCTGCGGCGCGAAGAATTATAGTGTTTGTGGGCTTTGCTCTCACTCTGTATCCTATCTGCATACATTACCAGGGAAATGATCTCATTGATTTCGTTCAAAACAATATCTCCTCCGTGATATTGTCATTTATACTTCTCATCACCTGTTTTCGTTTTGGGAACACCATTACTGGGTCTGATAGCAGATTAAGAATCTGGAGACAATATATAATGATTATGGGATATAAACATACCTTCCTGTACGTGTTAAAGTCATTTGGGGTCCCTTTATCTAGCCTCACCTTCACACCCATACGTCTTCCTCAGAATTCCAAGAACGCTCGATAATGTTTCCCGAGAAGATTGAGGGGTCAGACACATCTGTGGCCTCATTAAAAATTGATTAGAGGGAGCATTGCCAGATGACGACAAAAAAAGTAAAAAGGGACTGAGGAAGTAACAACAAATCCAGAATTGAAACATTAAAATGACATGGATACAATTCATAACAAAGAGACCATTTTAACATACTACGCAATAATTAGCATGTCTAACTGATCACTGTTTAAAACAGAGCAAGTTGTTTTAAAATGAAATTCATTTGCTCTATACCATCCAGATAGGCTGTAGAACGTGCATACGAAGCTTGCAGTAAAGGGAAATTGCAGTGAGACGAACGTAATTTCTGACCAATCAAAATCCTCACACAATCTTGTTCATATTCTAAATTTTAGAACCCAGCAAGGCACATATTACTCCATACTATGTCACATTACTGGAACATGAAGTGTGTGTCTTGCAAAAAGCCCTGCCAAGACAAGCAATTTCCACTTCATTCGCGAATCTTATTATACGGCTAAGAGTAGGACTATCGAGAATGAAAGCTTGAGCCATCACTTCAGAACTTGAATTATGACTTGACTTATAAATGATATGAAGGAAGAAGGTGAGCATAGAGGCAGCAGGGCTTTCTTCAGCCAGACAGGACAAAGAAGGCAGTAGCAAAAATGGAGGAAAAGAAACATTGAAGCACAAGATTTTGAATCTTAATCTTCAAAATTAACATCCGTGCATCAGATTATAAATAATTATTTTATCTTTTTAATGTCACCGCATAAATTGGCACATCTTTCCATTGCAATTTCACTTGAATGCTTGAGAAAATTGATCCCACCAAGGACAAAGGATACATCCCCAGATAACTGTAAATGACTCTTTCGGGGATATAAGACTGTTGCTTCAACTCATAAAATTACTTGAGAACTTGCATTTGGTTTGAGAATCCCATGCCAAAGTAAAAATCCAAAAAGGATACAGAAAGAGTAACATAATTGAGTGAGGCATCAGATGAGCAAATGAAACTCGTATAAGATAAAGAATGTTTGGAAAATTTAACATAATGCAGAAAACACAAGATAGAGATCGCAGGATCCGAAAGAATATGCCAGTTCTAAAGTTCAATCATTTTTGTATCTAACCACTGGGATCTATTTGTTGTATATCTCAAATGAACAGGACAGACATGATAGAAGATTCAATTTTCTGTTGCAAGACACTTTAATTACTGTATTGTTACAATGCAAATTAAGACTCTTGCACAGAGCATGCTGGTCACTTGATTGGAAACAGAAACTTTTCATCCCTAAAAAGCAATGACAATGATAAGCGCAATGAATATTAATTTATAAAATTACTACCAGGAAAAATAACCTGATTTTTTCATACATCAGTTTCTGCTTTCCTCACTCGTATAGATAAAGCAACTGTCAGCTGTCAACCATCTGTAAACCGAATAAAAAAGTTAGAATAACAAAAGATGATGCCCAGTTACTTGTACTCAACTATAAGGGAAACACAAAAATACAAATGATCCAAAAAAAAAATTTTATAGGAAGCGGGATATAAGAGAAATCATAAAATTGATGACAACCTCAAAGAGAAAATCTACTGAATTCTTTTCAGGGTATTTCCACTTCAAGAAACCCTCATGTGTTCGAGGAACATATGGATCATCCCAGCCCTGAAGTACAAAGGCCACAGTCATCTATTTATTAATTAATTAGCAAAAGATTCGATGACATCAAATACTCTGATCACATACCACAATACAGTGTATATAGCACCTCAAAGAAAGATAGGAAAGAATTACATTAAAAAGACACAGGTAGTGATAAAATTTACAAGTTGAGAGCTGAGCAATAAAATTTGCTACTGGCCCTACAATATTCTGTTTTCTCAGTAACAACAATCTGATGATCCTTCACAGTGGAAACTTTTTTCTTCTATTTTTCCTGGTTTCCACAGCAGCTGAGAGACATTATTGTAAAACTATGCAATCACAGTAATTTCTCGTATGTTAAATAATAATCAAGAGCAGCATGTTAAAATGCATGAAGATTAAGTTCTAAATACGAGTACTCACTACTCAATATAATTGTCAGAGCAAGAACCTGAAAAATAAGACCATCTGCTGCATGTGATAGCTTTGGAATAAATCCCCTCAAAAGTTTTGTGACAGTAGACAGCATCCAAAAGTCCTTCCTCCTTACCTATGAAGCTTTGGAAGATTAGAAGAGAATTCCATCATTTTGCGAGAGAGAATGAGGAAAGGAGGAGAGTTGGAGGCAGGGGTAGGTGAGAAAAGGATAAATAGCTATAATTCCATATGACATACCCTAAATGGTTCCATGTCATATCTATAACAAGGATTTCTGGTCTGATACATATTTTGCCGCTCGGTATTCCGAGGTTCAATCAATTCCTTTTCAAGCATTTTCCAACGTTCATTAAAGGGGCACTGCATCCGATTTATAAACCATAAAACCAAAGTTTGATAAGAACATAGTCAGCTGCAATCATGAATAGCAATAAAAACCAAAATTGTTGAAAAGAATTTATAGTTGCCCAAGAATATTGGTAAATATCATTGGATAAAGACTGTTAATAGCCAAAAATATTGGTGAAGGAGTATGCACGCAACAGTCACAATTGTATAAGATCTGCCAAGAAACAGAGGAAGAGAAGGGAGGGAAGCAAAAGAGAGAGAGAGAGAGAGAGAGCCATGAATGAGAGGAGAATTGGGAGAGCGTAGTACTGTATTCAATAATGAGAGTGTAATTAAAACCTTCTCATACCCTTCTTTATATAAGCGTTTAACTTAATCTAACTTAAGTAAGAACTTGTTCCAGGAAATAAAATAAAAATTACAAATATCCTTCAAAATGCTTCTAAACTCTTTTCTAAAATTAAGCGTTCAGTCTTGACAAGTCTTCCATAAAATATCTATTACGATCTCTATCAAATAATTGGCAGCCTTTTCTTCGTAAAGTAAATACTGCCTGAATACTCATTAAAATTGCAATTTATGGACTATCAGCAACTTTCCAGGCGGTGCAAGTTATTAGACCAGAGGCGTTTTTGTTGACGAGTTGATGACAGATGAGATGCAAGTTAATTGAAATGTGTCTTCACGAGTATCATCAATTTCATTCGACTGCTAAAATAGTGAATTTTTAACGACAATACAAGACCTCTGTACTACTATATCTTGCATTTATATTAAGCATAAATCAGCCCTTTCACTATAATTCTGCAAGAAGAAAACAGAACAGTGAGCATATATCTCATATATCACAAGTTAGGTTTCGAAAAACATGCCATCTAATAACCAGGGAAGATGCAAATTACAAGTGAACGTTTCAGATTTAAGATCAATCAACTCGACTGAGAAAAGGTTGTGAACTTAAGTATGAACTCTCTGATAAGATAACAAATGAAACTAATGCTCTAGAAGAAATTCAATTTTCCGAATTTCTTCATTTCTGTATGTGTTTTCCAATTTCTGCCAAAGAAACACGCCTCAAGCAGCAGGCATGAACTTATTCCCTAACCAATAGAAATAGAAGTGCTAGGCAATGGAGTGAAGTCGATAGCTGAAATGAAAGGCTCCTAAGACTCTCGTAAAACTATAGGAAATAGTTTACACTGCGGTCTAGCTAACCATTAGTAATGTAGCAACCACCCCTAAATACACAACCATCGAGTTTTCAAGAAGAATAGGAATAGCTACAGCCATTAAAAAAATACAATCATAGAGGTTTCATGAAGAATAGCTATTAAACTCATGCCTTAAATTGCATAACTTTATAGTTTACCTCTACGATTGACACCTGATTAATTGCCATCATATCATAAATAAGATATCTTCTTTCTTTCTTTAGTGAATCAGGCAAGGTATCAAGTATCATCTCCCCATCAAGTAATGTAAAATGGTGGTCTTTCTCAGCCAGTCCCTAGCAGAGAGACACCAGAGTATTAAGAGAAAAATCATCGGCAAGAATAATTTCAATCATGAAGCTATTTAAAGCTGAAAATATCCAGATAGCGAGTAAGCATGCATACTTCATTGCTGAGTCTGCAAGGGAATCTCATTTCAACTCTTCGAAAAACAAAATGCCTATCAATTAAGTAACACCCGTCCATAGTTATTATGTGGCATAATAGTAAGATTGTCTTAATAATCGTAAGTTGTCCCTGGATGTAAAAGAAAAATGAACTACAGAGTCATGGATGATACAATTAAAAAGAGAACATATACAATGTACATAATAACCTGCCTGCTACCAAATTCTAAGTTGATTCAATTAAACCAGCTTTTCCCATCAAGATGCAAAAGTTATTTAACAATGATATCTTTATGGATGTACAAAATATCGAGTACAGCACTCATGTCCATGCGCAATGTAATGAGGACACAATGCAGGCCTCCCTGAGTAATCAAGTATGAAAGCTAGTCAAAACAGTTGCTAGGATAAATTTTAATGCATTGTTTTCTTTATAACCTATCCCCAGTGGAAAGATTAAAGCTTGCGGTACTTCAGTAAGGTTTGTGAATGCCTGGACAGAATTTCGAAGTTGATTGATTTTCAGATGGGAATGGGAATGCGAATGCGAAAAGGAGTTCACTTCAATGCGTTGTGTGATTTCATTTCCTTCCACGTGTTGCATGGTAAAATGACTCTTCATCTAGTAGTTCAAAAAGCTGGAACAAAAGTTCATTATTAGCTGGTTCACAGTTGAATGACCTTTGAACTCAAGAGCTTAGTGTTTTACAATATGGAATGTACTGGGTGGTGCCAACATATATTATAGAACATAGATCCTCAAAATTGAGAAATTATAATATAAATAACTAAATGACCCATCACGCACAGACGAAGATGTTGAACAAGACCTGTTAAGAGACACTGGATGCGACCCAGGAAACTGTGGATTTCCTCTAACCTGAAGATTAAGAAAATAAAAATGGCATTAACGGTACATAATCGGCTGAAATAGAAATCTCACATAATATTGCTAATTCAAACAACATTAGCAGAATATAATATCAATTTGAAAATCATGCCATTACAGAATAAGAAGTGAATATGCAATTAAATAAGGAATGGCTGAAAACATCCTATGTATGATATATCTTTAGATAAGATAAAGTAGAGCATGCAAAACTGAAAAATCAGAACGCAGAGGAGTTCCTATTACTCCAGGACAATAAGTGATTAAGAGACTCAGCGAGAAGTATCTAAAAAAATCCTATATCAGGTGTGTAGATAGAATAAATTAGAATGAAAAATTTGAGAATGAAATGGCATCCAAATTCCTACCACTCCAGGCAACTTCAGGGATTGATAGCAAAACTGTCGCAGGGTTTCTTGTTGGTCAACAGGTATAATATCTCCCAAAATGTCATCGTTTGTCATTACCAACTGTGTCTTATGACTTTCCTGTAAGAATATATTTTCTGAAGTAAAATAACAGGGCACTGACATAACTACAAAGATATCCGAGGAAAAAAAAATGTTAACCAGAAGGAATCGTGCATAAAATCTCAAGGCACCGGAACAGCGTTTCACCAGGGCAGGTTCAACTTCATTACTTCTCTTTACTAATTTGCCCCCAGAATCCATTATGAAAAGGACTGACACATACATAAAAAAAAAGTAAAAAAAAAAAAGGCCTACTTGTGGAGGAGCTGCAAAACCTTCATCATCGTCATCTGGAACCACCTTGCCATTTAGATCGAATTCTGAAGATCTTTTCCACTCTGGAGTTGGAGAGCAGACAACCATTTCAGGTTTATTCTCATGATAAAAGTTATACAAGGCGTCAATGTAATCTGGTTTGTATATTCCCGGAGGGCGTGCATCAGCAAATAATTTGATTGCCTGAAAGGAGAGGAAGTAAAGGTAATCTGAGGAAATATTGTTTGCTCCATTGGAAATAAATGAGGATAAAGTAAGACAAAGATGCTGAACTGAGTGACAGATTTTGGTTGTGTACGCACGAGATAGTGAACAATCATGTACCCAGTGCGATTATGACCATGTGTACAATGCACAAGGATATATTTCTTTGATTGCTTTTGCCGAGAGAGAAATTGTGATACCTATAGAAGTAAAAATATCACTAAAAAATTTCATAGATTAGGACACGACAATAAGACCAATCATTGATACCTATAGAAGTAAAAATATCACTAAAAATTTTCATAGATTAGGACACGACAATAATACCAATCATTTATCAATTTCATAAACCAAAGACCAATTTAAAAGGAGTATGTTGTTGACTTGAGGACAAAGGCTACAAAATAGAAATGCCAAACATAGAAAAGTTATCACATATCGGATCCCATATATCAAGTAACAGATTCTGCTAACCTAAAATGCTCAGAATTTTCTAACTACTTCCTCCAAATCAATTGTAAGAGGTACATAATTATAAAATTTTCTACTATTTTAAATTATTGAAAGATCTTTTAGATCCATATGCAGGAGAAAGAGGTCATCAATAATTAATGTATATTTTAGTTCAAACAAAATAGTTTACACCTGTAAAGTTCCTGACATTCTTTTAATTAAAGAGCTCCTTTTTTTTCCGCAAATGTCGAACAGGAAATGTCCTTTCTACATCTATCATCCAGAATAACCCTTTTTATTTATTCTTCTAACTTAAAATGAATAGCACACAGATGTCCAGCAGAAAAATTTCGCATCCATAGCGATCATCCAGGAGAACCCTCTTTAGTTTCTCCCAGTTGGAACAAATACTGTATAACATGGAAACTGTCAGTTATAAAATATTATGCACATATTGTTGAGTGAGAATGAAGACTGTGAGCCTTTAATGAGTACCGAGATATGATGAATGTTTCTATACGCCACATACCTCATAAAAAAAATATTAACAGCCTCATTATCAGGCACAGAATCACATCCCTTGCATGGAATCTAAATTAGAATGTAAATAATCAGCAGCACAGGAATAAGAGTCACGTATTAGTGGAAACCTCAATCTTCATTTAAGGACGTAGATGATTGTTACCCACCTTAACATGCTTGATACCTTCTTTCCTGCAATCTTTTATCACATAATATCTATTTGAATTTGTAAGATCGATCACCGAACCAAGCTGAAACCATCAGTAGAAATTCAAATGATAAAAATAATGCTCTGAAAGTCCCCGTAAATTGTCTTACTCTTACAATTAACCCACAGACATTATGATTCATTGACCATGTAGAACTAAATGTTTATGTAACACCACAGACCAAAAGATGATTGTGGCATCATATGCATTACCTATGATCACCACATGCTTAACTTTATTCAAGTACATCCTGAAACGATATGCACATGTTTAGTTTACCATCTCATTTCCAACTTTTGCCACTGAATGCACTAACATGATGTCAAATATCCTACTCTAGGAGATGTAAAAGCAGCATTCCTCACTCAAAAGTTCTGGGCCACTATGACGAAGCTGAGAAAATTTGAAGGAAACTTGAAAATAATGTTGCATTTGCTTCAATGCTGACAACAAAAGTAAAGATCGTCTAGTCTAAGGTTAGTCAAAAACTCAAAATAGAGCAGCAGGGACAGATTAACGCTTCCATGTGTGACCTATAAGCTTATGTAGGCAACATAATGTCTAATGGTCTTGTTAAATGGCTTTGAATCCCAAGCTCACCTCCTAAGCACCCAAAGAATCTGTTTCATCAGGTCTTGCCTCAGCATCAGAAGAATCATGTGCCTCAGATACAAAACATATTATACCTTTCTGTAAACCTCATAACATATTGTTCTTTTCTGGAACCCCTTTTAGGCAGAAGATAATTTTTATACAATATTTCAAACCAGAAGAAACTTCAGCAACTGTTCCAATACAAATTCAATTTAATGTGCCTCCTCCAAAAAGTCGACAAAGAATTGATAATTACCAACCCATCCCTGTTCCCCGAAAATTGGGGTCCATGTACACACCTTTCTTCCTAAAACCCTTTGCTGATGAATCACCTGCCTAAATGAGTATCTTATACCAGGCAGAATATAATCATTGAACGATTCACCTAAAGGCACTTTTGAAGGAATTAGACAGTTTAGTTCTTGACCAAATGCAGGGCAGTCCAACCAACCTGCAACCCGGGGAACATAAAGTTCAAAAAACCAAAATGATATGGACAAGAAGAAGAAAAGGAACGGACAATAGCAGTACTTAGCCCTGTTTGGGCTCCATTAAAATGTGTTTTGAGATAAATGTATTTTAAAATAGTGATTTTTTTGAAGAATGTAAGTTAAAAGAGAGAGTATGAATTCACGCGTAATATTATTTTATTGAAAAACGTGTGTTTAAAAAGAGGAGACAGAAATACATTTTGGATAAAATGGAGCCCATACAGGGGCTTATTGAATGCCCATCCCACGACCAAGCAAAAATATTGGGGACAACTTATAGATATTTGGTTGGGCTTGTGCTCAAAAATAGATACTCAGCCTACGGCTCAGAGATAAACAGCAATTTGATGCTTATCTTTTCCGTAAAATGGGTACTCATTCTTAAGCACAAGGCTAGGATTGTGGGTAAACTCTAATGTTCGAACTCTTCAAAATAGTCGGAATACTCATATCAGACACAACACGACATGAATATGGGTATGGAATATGTGTTGAATCCTCCAAATTTCAACTGGATACTTCATCGTTTTTGCTTCTTCTTCTTTCTTTTTTTCCCCTTTAATTTCGCTTTTCTTCTTTCCTATTTTCGCTCTCCTAGCGTCACCACCGAGAGGCTGGAGAAAGGCAGCAACGCTAGGTTTTTCCTTTTTTTTTCTTGTCCTTCCTTTTTTCTTTCCATTTTCTTCTTTTTTCCTTATTTCCCTCTCTATAAAGATGGTTTAGAACTTTGTTTGTATAAAATGAAAATAGGTTTCATATAATGCTCCTTAGTGCTTTATTGAGTCCAAATTGCAATCAAATCCCCCATTTTCTATTTTATATAACATTTACAAATTCCTATAATTGAAAACTAAACCCAAAATTCTATTCTATTCATCTTAAACCCTTATTCATCAGTCATTTCCTTCTTTGTGAATGATTTATTTTGATCTATTCAAAATGACATCTTGGATTAATAAAAAATTAACGTTTGAAAGACGTACCCACGTACCCATATCGAAAATTTGGACTTTTTAATTATGTTCCCGCATCCTACATTTTAGAAAATTAAATATCCGACAGTTAGATACGTACTCGATACCCGTACCCGAGTCTGAGCATCATAGTGACTACCAAAATGTAAAGGAGCATTTTTTCAAAAAAAAGAGCCCACGTGGAAGGACATTGCATTAGGACCTTTTAGAAAGTCAACTTGAGAAATTTTATTAATTGCAGACAAGTATAAATTTTTGGCAATTGCACGTTAACATAGCCAATAATTAGTAACAAATTTAAATTGTTCTAATTGTACTTCGGAAATTTTTTAATTTAATTCAACAAATTATTGAATTCATTTTATTTGGTACTACAACACGTGCACATATATGTAGGCAAATAAAATATTGTTAAATTCATGCCCATTCAGTGCCACCAAAAAAATTGGGCACTTCCACCCATCAAATCAAGTTCCACAACATAGGACATTGAGCATCAATTACATTGGGCCATATCATCAGTTAATTACGAATGGCTCTCTCATACCTGTATGAAGTGGTCGGGCACAAATCTGTACTCAAGCAAGTTCTCTCATGCATTAAGTTTTCATCATCATTCAACGCAAAATTTAATAAAATATTATCATTTAATTTGAAATTGGTGCAAAGCCCTGAGTTACAGTCAATCAAGTCCGAGATAATAGCATATATGGGGAATTTTGGAAGACTCTTGAAGTGATTAAACCAAATTACACTTCTGATTTGAGATTAAAGCATGAAGTCCTTGAAATAACAATTTAATTTTATTCAAGTGCAAGATCAAAGCATCAGTGAATAGTTCAACGAATGACTTCTTTTTTATTCGAGAACAGCCATCAACTCAAGTTTACATTATATAAAGATAAAGAATCAAAAGATCTTTGTTTGAATTAAGAATTTGTTTGTCCTAATATTTTGAAACTTAATCAAAATTTTGGATTTTTCACTGTTTTCTTGACTATGATTTCGAAGTTAAACTTTGTGTGTACACTAAGTTACCATTTTCTCAATTTTCTTTTAACAGCATGGTGGGTGGACCATACAACTAACAATGATGATTCAGACTTTCTGGTATCAGGGACCCCATTTTAATTTGTTTTAGTTAATAAAATAGATGGAGAAAGCTACAAATTATATATTCATTGAACCAACTACTTCCTTAACACCTTTCATTCTTCCCTCTCTTTGAATAATTTCGGATTAGATTACTGATAACGAATTGGAATACTTGAAAAATCGTCAAAGTCCATTTGGATGAACAAATCCCGTTATAATTCTTCACACATCAAGCTCAAAACTAGTGGAGATAGTTTATTATCATGTCTCTGTTTCTCAGTTAACACCTCCCAAGAAGTTGTACTAGAAATGACTAACTGATCCATGCAACAAAATTGCACTTACCTGGGGGGAGTTTATTATGAGGTCTCTGTCTTTTCATTTGATACCCATCATCACATGGAGGAAGCTGGGATACATATAATGGCTTGTCATCATTTCGTTGTCTTTAAGCCACTGAATCCTTTCCTCGCGTTCCTATTGCAAAAGCACACACCAAAAATCTTGCTAGCAAGTATATATGGCTTTCAGATTACAATTTTGAAAAAAGATGTTTCAACGTGAAATTAATTATATGTCAAATCAAATGCATGGGCTCAAAAATATTTTTGTGCTTCGGTAGATATATATATCCTTATTGATTTCTCTTTTTATTTTCTAATGGGGCATATTTTGCCAACTAACTCAGTAACAAGTATTGTTTGCAAAAAATGCAAGTAAAGACACCAGCCAATTCGACAATTTCGAGGCATAAATGTGGGCTGAGATGGAGCAGAAGAATTAGGGGCAAAAATGACGAACAGAACCATGACTATCTCACTCATCTACCAAGTACCGTGACATTTCACATGCCCAGACTAAAAGTTTTAAAACATATCAGCTGTCGGCATTATTGTAAAGGGAGTGATTCTGCAGGATGTAAGAAAGAGAGAGAAGGGAGGAGAGGAGAGGAGAGGAGAGAAGAAGAATATGCGGGAGGAAATCTGTAATTTCAATGTTAATAATAATTGTCTGACGACAACCAGAAGCATTTAATTTTTTTTTTTTTTTTTTTTGTGCGCCAGGTATTCTACTGCACCGAAGTGAGAATTCAACTTCAATAACTTAAAACTTGTTCTGTGATCTAGTAGTGCTCTTCATGCCTAACATTTGACCTTCTATAGCAGGACTTTATCTGTCACTAAGCTAAAAGCCTTCATATAAAATTTAAAGCAGTACTAATCTGAAACACAGAAAGGTAAAATCAGATCAATCATTTCAACTCAATATTAAGAGGCTTAAATGATAAGATAGTGATACCCGACGTGAAATCTGAACAGCGCTTTCCCCATGTTCTGCATGTTCATTGTATATATGTTCTTCTTGCCCATTGTCTTCTTCTGTGTGTGGTTCAGGAAACACCTCATCCTCTTCTGTTTCTGGGAAGGCATTCAAGTCCATGCTGCCAATCATTCAAATCCACTGAGAAACATTTGTCAAGGCAATGCTGGACAAATTGTGGTCTACCTTCAAATCACCAGTATTGACTCTATTTCCTAAGCCAGACAATAAAGAAAACAGAAGTTACTTAAACATGAGCTTCCAACAACAAATCATGCTAACAAAAAATATCATAAATTAACTCCCTCCTGATCACCTAGGCCCCCACCATCTCTCAGAAAAATATAAGTAAAACATTGCCATAAAATATCACCCTGCTATAAAACATAATGGCAAATATTAAGCACGTATCCATGGTATTGTCATAGTTGAGAATAAAGCAAGAAACACGTCTCTTTACTCTCAGTTAATGAACAGTCCTACAATCTTTCCCTTTTTGAACATTCTCCCCCTTTTCTTGGAGAGCCTTTTAGGAGGAAGGTTCTTATTAACAGTCTATAAAAGGAAAATGACCCTAAACCACTTAGTGTAATCATAATTTTCTAACAATAAAATGAACGTATGATCTAAGTGAAAGGAGAGGTAAAGAAACAGAAAAAAATCTTTGGCTTCTAAGGAAAATGCTCCTAAAACACTTAGTGTAATCATAATTCTCTAACAATAAAATGAACCGCATGAACTAAGTGAAAGAGAGAGGTAAAGAAAGTACAAGCATCTTTAGCTTCAATAAATATATAACTAACTACATGAGAACAACAGCAGATCAAAAGAGCATCTTCAAGCGAGAAATCCAATTAAGCCCTAGAAAAAAAGTCAAAAAGACACTGAAATGTAAGAACATGACTCTGATGCTTAAATTTGAATGTTGCACATTAGCCAAAGAGTGCATAGCCATAAGTATCCATTAAAATGCCAGGCACAACCCTTTGAATCTCCATGGTGATGTAAAATAAGTCGTGCGCATTTAAAGAGAGAAGTCCAGCTATTCAAACAACAATTCTGAATCTTGCCTCAATTAATTGTGTGACAGATAAGCAAAATAACATTGGTCGACTATTAAAATTCTTAAGAATTAAAAAAGTAATATGTTACTTCCTTTTCAAATGGCATCAATCAGAACGTTTCCAAATCTGAACAAAATTAAAGGTAACAGATAACATTATGACTGTTCAAAGTGCAAATGGCCACAAACCAATGCAGGAACAGCTCGGCTACAAACATATTATTTGCCGTATCTCAATTGCAAATCTTATCATATTTTTTTCCCAATTTGGGTTAACAGCTGTTTCGCGCGGGTTAGTCGCTAACAATTAAAAGGGATCAGACGATCGTGTAAGGGACAAACCTCTTGAGACAAAGTCCCAAAAAAGGGGTGTTCTTTTATTGGCGATGACTTTACAATTGGAAGTGAAAAACAACGTGCCTCCAAGGGACGCAAGCACACGAGTTATTGAAAGGAAAGTGTTAAAATCTAAAAACTAAGGAAATGAAAATTATATGTTCTCTGTTCGAGAGTTTTTGATTCGGTCCTTTGCTTCTATGTCCTTTCTCCCTTTTATACTTCATGGACGATCTCTTTGTGATCAATCGCTCTAAAAACTGCTTGATCGTCCTATAACTGCCCACTTTCTTCGTAATGGCCAACTTGTCATGAAAACTGCCTTTTTTAACTGCTGTCATTACCCTTCATCATTCAACCGTTTTCGATTGAGTTCCTTGAATCGTGGAACGTGATAGGGCTACTTCAATAACTGCCTAGATAACTGCACTTCTTGATAACCACGACGCTTTATGTTGTTAAGACCTTGGGTGATTTGAAGGTTTGGGCGAGAATAGAGTAACAGTTCTGGGCGACTGTATGACACTCCATTCGCTCAGATTCTGGGCGACTTGCGAACTTGGGCGATGGCGTTACCGCGTTCTTGGGCCTCCTTATTTGGGCCTTCATCTTGATTTGTTCGATTGGGCTTCGTTCTTTGGGCTGTCTGATTTGGGGATCCTCCAATTGGGCTTCACTTCTTGGACTGCTCGATTTGGGCTGAATTTTTATGTGTCAACAACAGCAAAAACCAATATTCCCAAATTATAATTCAGTAACTTTATCTGTTCCCTACATGCAAACCTGAGAGTGTAAACTTTAAACCCAAGTCATCATTCCATCTCCTCTTTAAGGGCTAAACATATAGAAATATAACCTTTTTCCATTTGTAATCAATAACAGGATCGTTAATATGCTAAAAATGGTTTGAAAACTAGACTCTATATTTTTTACTTTTTACATGCACACAGTCAGGTGAAGAAAATTAAAACCTCGTGTAAGAGATTCTGATTACAGTAATCCGAAGAGATAAAAATAAATAAATTACTTCGAACCTCGAATAAAAGAGACGACATTAAAACAGTCAGCCAAAATTTCTCACTGAAAACCTTCGATTCACCAACTTGCTGGATAAAACACACGGGGGAAAAAATCCATCTTTCCAAGTTTCCAACGTAACCTATAATTGAGCGGGAAAAAATAAATACACACACGAGCAAACTTTCGGCTTAACAAAACCCTGGAGTGAGAAAGTGAGCGAAAGATCACAGAGGCGCGTATTCAGTCCATGGGAAATGAAAATGGAGAAAAAAGAGTATTTATTGCATATAGACACTCAGATATGTTGTAATATATACTGTGTATGTGAAGTTACATCCTGAGTGAAATGCAATATAGAGAAAAATTTTGATGGTGGAGTGAAGCGTGGTGTGGGGGTTGTACCTTCACGGTTGTTAACTGGCGGTGTGGAGTGGTGGAGGACAGAACTGAGAAGGTCAATACAGTAACAGAGTCCAGAGAAGAGTGGTTCTGTTAAAAGTTGAGGCGGGACTTAACGGGGAGTGGGTTAGGATCTGTTTGGTTGCTTTAGTATAGGAAGGATTAAAAATAAAATAAGAGTAATGTCAGTTATTTTTAAGTATTGTTATTTTGTTCATAATGGTTTGGTTGAAAATCATATTTTTAATAAATTTTGATGAAATATATGGTTAAAAATTTAATAATAGTTGATTTCATAGAATCGTGGTTAAAAATGAGTTTTAAAAAGTTGAGACCAAAAAAAAGAGGTGGTACTGAGGATGTGCGAGTTGAGCGACCACACAGGGCCTCAAAATTGTAGGGGCACCAAATTTTATTTTTTTTTAGTTGTATATTTATTAACAAATAAATATTTAAATATGTATTAATTTTAAAATATAAAATTTTTATTTTTATGCATGAGATATTAAAATTAAGAATAATGTAAATAACTAATTATACTTTCCTTAAATATAATATTCTTAACTAGTATTCCTACATTAAATAATGTAAAGGAAAAGGGAAAAGTCCAAAAGAGATCAGATCAAGAAGAAAGAAAAATTGAAGAGCCACATTTTCCAATCGCCTTTTCGGAGAAAGAATTAAAGAAACCAACTGTCTTTTCCAATTGCTTCAATGATAATTGAGGCATAGAAGAGAGAAATCAATCGTCTTTTTTGCAGAAATAGTATTTTTCTCCAATCATCTTTGATTTGGCTCCAAAAAATTCTCTCTTTTCCTTAAGCAATGATTGACGATTCGTATTTTTCATTAAACTCTCGCTGAAAATCTGAATCACCTGTTATTTTTTCTTTATTATCATTTCATCAATCTCGTTTAGTGATTTCGCTGATTTAAATTTGCTTTGTAAGAACTTGTTAAAATTTGAATTCGCTTTGAATAATGCTAATTTGAAAGCATGTTGTGATCGTCTTGAAATTGTTTTAAGACATATAAATTTTGAGATCTTGATGGCGAAAATTTATTTCAATAGTTAAAAGTTCTGCGAGATCTTTTACCAAAAGAAATAAAGACGGCTTTTGATATATTAACTTATTTGAAAATATTGGATTGCTTTTTGAATACATGTATTGCTTTTAAAATATTATTGACAAATCATGTTACTGTTGCATTTGTCGAAAGAAGTTTTTCAAAATTGAAGTTATTAAAATCTTATTTGTAATCAGCCATTTTACAGGATCGATTGAATATATTAGCTTTGATATCTTTAAAGCAATAATTTCTAGAAAATATTAATTACGAAAGTTTAATTAGTGAGTTTGCCTCTAAAAGTGTAAGAAGAAATATTTTTACATGATTTGTTGCATTTCACGCTTTATATATATATATATTTTCAAGGTTTTCTTCTATGGAGTTGCACGAAGAGGCTAGTGGCTTGGATGAGTCTTTATTGATAACATATGAATTTTGATGAAGTTCAAGAGATGCTTTTGAGTTTTATTTATATTTTCTTTGTTTATGTATGTAAAAATAATAATAATAATAATAATAAAACAAATATTTAAATATCATATTTTTGCAATGAAATAATATTATTTATATATTTTAGTTACTTGAAAGGGACACCATTTTTAAATCTCGTACAGGGCATCAAAATCTTAGGGTCGACTTTGCAAAAGAGAATGTACTTTTGACGCGATCAAAAATTTCTGTCCATATAGGCTCATGAGTTCAAATCACGTCACCTGTTGTCTCATTCGATAAAATTGTACACATTTTTTGAAGTGGAAATATCACGTGAAGCTAGGTAAGAAAAAAAGTTAACTTTTTCCTAATTTCATAATTACTTGCATCAAGTGAACTTTTTTATTATTATTATTATTTTTTATGAATTATGCATGTATAGCTTCAGCTAAAATTTACTTTTTCGAAAATTAGGTTAGTCTTCGAGCTTTCATTCCTCAATCCACTTATCCGTTCCTTTGTATACCTCTCCACCAGTAGATACAAATGAGAACATTTAAACCACGTCTACAAAATTCAGTGCCATGCAGTTGCTTCAAAGTCAATGTGACGCTCCTTATGTTTGGCTTTTATTTTATAAAATTCATTTTCAATCATATATTTCAAAAAATTCACAAATTTTATCAACTTTCAAATATAAATATATAACTTTTATTAAAACTAACTAAAAAAAATCTAATTTTTAGTTTAACCAAACATGGCCTTAGTACTTACTTTCAAGATTAATAAGTTCTATTACTTGGAAAAACTATAAACATTGTACAAGACGAGTAACTTAAAAATAATTTTTACGACCTAATAACTAAAAGAAAAGTGTCGTGATCATTTTTTTTATTGCATCATACATGGGCAATTACCATTCCGTTTCAATCATGTCATGTGTACATTAATTTTTACACTATACCACGTGATAATACAAGATTGGACAGTTTAAGAAAAGAAACATTTTTTCCATCAATCAAATCATGCCAACTTAGATGATTTCAAAGGTGAACATCACTTTTGATATACAGATGGCTTAACTCATTGAGTTTAGATGGTTGAGGTGTTTTTTGTCCTTTCTCTAGATTTGATTAATTGTTTTTGGATTCTGTTCGAGATTCCCTTGATGCATTGGAATCTTGTACAGAAACAAAATAATAACGTGAGGTACCTTGCAACCATGCAAAGTCAATGCCAAATAGATTGTCATTATGAGATTGTTATGACAGGATTAGCATAATCTTTGTTGATTAACAATTTGCTTAATTGTTACAATGTAATAATTAAGGTAATGTCAAAATATTACATCAAATTATAGAAATTGAAATTTTGAAGAAAAAATAAATTGATTTCCCCATGTTTGGTTTAGATATAAAATTAAATTTCTAGTAGATTTTTATAAAAATTGATGAAATGTATTGTTGAAAAGTTATGAATCCCATTAAATACGCTGCTAAAATTAATTGATGACTTTAGAAGCCTGGATGCTAAAAAGACAATTTCTAATTTTAAATCAAATATGACAGTTCCTAGCTAATCTTGTTTATCTGGAGAGAATTTACAAGAGAGTGTCTGAGTGCCAAACTACTTTATCTACAGCATTTCATTTGCTCTGAAGATTTGAACCAACATTCTCCCCCCACTTTGATTTGCCAATGCTCAAAACCAAACTGATTCAATCCAGAATCTTGACGAGGCATGGAGGAACTGTTGCATTTCTTGCATGTTACCACAATACAAACTTCCATATTGACTTCCAAAGTTGGCAGAAGCAGAGGAGAAGAAACTTCAAGGGCCAAAAACCAGCTCCTTCAAGGATGTAAATGGTGAGGAGTATCCATAAGCTCGAGTATCTCTCCATATGGTGACTCCTATTACAAGGCAAACATGATATTTAAAGCACCACAATCAACCAACATATATAAAATGGAAAACATGAGGTCTCATAATCGACATTTTCAACATCAAGATATGTCGGGCTTCTTTTTGTTCTTTCTTTTCTTTTATAGTTTGCACAAAAACCTAGTTTTAGGACTAGTGCACAACACGTGGTACTAGAGCCCAACAAGATATAATATAGTCAAGTGCAATTTTTTTCTAATTTAAAGCAAGTCTGATAGTTGGAGAAAGGATTAAGACTTAATCCCAAGCTACTGCTTCATCCTCAATGTGAGTGATAGGACACTCATCGCCGCAGATTTTCTCTAAAAAATGTATATTACAACTGTGCTTCTTATGAAAAAAATTGGACATCTTTAGCTGTATCCCTCCTCCAAAGATGGATTTAAAAATGAAAGGCTCAAAAGAAAACTTCTAAAAATTTCTATCTAAAATTTTTTTTACATTTGAAACTTATCCTTTTGTTGGAAACTTTGAAAAAATGTATAATGTTCCTATAAATCTATTTTAGATGTTTGATAGATATTATTTTTATTTATTAAATAACAAAAAATAATCTTTTGATTGATTAAAAGTTAAAATAAGAAAACGTCTTTTTACGTTTTTTTTACGCCTATGTTTCGCCTAGCCTATAGTTTAGCCTCCACGCAGTACGCCTTTTAGAACACTTGGCTCAACGTATTGCTTATCCTTTTGGGTACCTTCCCTTTTCCTTTGTAACAAAACAAGGCAGAGCATATTTGGGTAAGCTGGAAAAAAAAAAAAAAAATCGAGAACATTTTTTTCTTCTAAGCATGTTTGGATATGTTATGTATTTTAACGTTTAAGCAGCTCTTACCTTGCTACCAAGCACAATGTTAAACTTCATACCAGAAATGTGAAAGTAAGACGCACCTATCCAGGCAATAAAGCCAAGGGTTGCAGCCAAGAAGAACTCCTTGCTAATACTGTTGAAGCTGAATTTACGACAAGCTTTAAGTTTGTAAGAGAAGTACAGCCACTTGAGATACTCTTTCTAAAAAATTGCTGCAAATCAACATTTAAAAGCACATACCAGTACATGCATACTAGGTTGCCCAATCCATAGAATATACAGCCCCAGCTCGAACCAGTGAACCTGCAAATAAGTTCTTATAGACCACATATTCTTACTCATACTTTTAATTGCAATTGCAACTATCTCTCAGTTACTAATGAAAATAAATGAGATTAGAATACAAGAGATTTAGTGCATATTTGGCAAAGCTTATAATTGCTTACAAGTTGGTCGGTTTTATAAACACGTCTCTAGGACGCAAAACTTTTACCAACTATTACCCACATTATTCACACATTTTGTAGCTTATAATCTAGTAAAAAACTTTGCCAAACTTAGAGCATGTTATTAACTCCTCTGAATTATTCTACTTGTATATTCTTTGTGTACATCATGGTTGACATTGTGTAAGGTGTAAAAGTCGATTGATTGTTTTAAGTGTGTTTAAAATTAATGGCAAAACTGTGTGCCACATCACACAATGTCAAAAGAACTGTCAACCTAACGTACATTAAGCAAACTGAACTCCTTAATACATCAAGTGCTTGTGTGGAAGGAATTTTTTGAAAAACTATTCTCAACTCATTTTCAACCACACATTCTCCCAAAAAAAAATCATTTTTCATGTTTTCCCATAATTCTCCACTTCTTAATCACACATTCTCCCACTTTAAAAATTTCAAAAAATCACTTCTTAAAAGATACACCAACGCAAGCACTAAAAGCCACAATACTTTATTACATTTATGCAATAACAAAGAAACATCATTATAACAAAACTAAGTTTATGAAACAGAATGAGCCTTTTCCTTTGCCTTCTCAATGATGAAATGTGGATTGGATTAATATGCATTAGATTAACCATATTAAAATCAAAGGAAAATCATTGGACACTAGAAAGAGGGACACAGACATACCACATGAAATCCCGAATAAATAAGGCACGTGGAATCATAAATCCGTTTCCAATCATGGCAAGTAACATTGTGACAGCTGACAAACCTCTTATGTTATCAGGATTCAGAAGATTTGTCCACTGAAAAGGAAGTACAGAGTCAAGAAGTTGCACTGAATGACTCAGTGAAAATATTAATTTTTATATACAGGAGAAGAAGATGGATAACCATTTGTGCAACAGCCATCCACATGAAAAGAAGAGTGGCACACCAGCTAGATGCTGATCCAAGAAATTTTGTTCCTTGGTCTGAGAGCTTACCCATCCGAGCCTAAAAAAGGTAAACAGCGGCAAGAGTAGATCAATGTCCTACATCTCAGTTCTAGATCAAGAACTCCAATGGTAAAAATATTCAGCTCTACTCCCAAAAAGATAATATGTGAATTACAGATTGGTGAATGCATAGACATAGACATATGCATGCAACAACCATGCATAACTGACTAGAATGCATTTCATATGATGGGCTAATATCATTTGGGGATCTCATGATACAGATATAGACTAGTCTAATGTAAATTTTTGGCACCCAAAGCGTGACAAATAATGAAATCGAGCAGCAAGAGATTAAATCATAATTTACTCGGACTAACTACATCACAAGGGTCAAGGTTTGAAACTTGAACCTTTCCTTGAAATGGGTAGGAACACAATCAAGGTCCAAGTTGGGTGATGCTTCAATACATCACTAAGAGAGCTACAAAGCCCTTCACAGAAAGCAAAAGAAAGAGTATTTAACGAGGAGAGAATCTGGGTAACAGAACGTGAGAACTCGAAGTTTATTTAAGATTATAAAAAGGACATATGATGCTGTTCATAGAAGTTTGAGGAAAAGTAACTTAATGGGGAAATTTTGAAGTGCATTTTGCTTCCAATCTCAGAACGCAATTGAGCCATGAAGACCTTAAAGTGATAGTTCTTCTTTTATTCCCAACTCACTACTGTAGTTCATTTTCTTGTTTCCTTTTTCTTTCTTCTTCTTGTGTTCCCTCCATCCATTATCGCAAACTACCAATGATTTTTGCAGTCAAACATCTTTTTTCTAGCTTATTTCTGTAGGCTTCTTACCTTTTTAGTTGTGAAAAATTTTACATTGATTTTTTTTACCCTATTGAGCGGAAGTATTATTTTTATTATTTGGAGTTCTTTGGTTGACAAGGGAGACGCACTATTAAATGCCATGATCAGGATAGGCTGAGAATTGTTGCATACCCATGTGCAACCAGAGGTTCACCCTCTCTCTTCATGTACTTTATTAGGAGTTCTTTTGGTAGACAAGGGAGACATACTATTAAATACCAGGATCAGGATAGGCAGGGAATTGTTGCATAACCATGTGTAACCAGAGGTTCACCCTCTCCCTTTCATGTACACATGCACTATTTTTTAATTTGGTCATCACAAAAAATGCTGAAAAATGCCAAATGTACAACAATCTCTTACGTACATTTCAACTTTCACATTCAAGTGGAGTTTAGTGAAGTCATGCTTACCATAAGAACAGCAAGCACAGCCGTCGAAAAGGAAATCACTCCAGGCAAGATAGTGTTTGGAACATATGGGACAAATGTTGACCACATAACCTAAAACTCCATCCATGATGGACAAAGATCAGAACAAGGAAAATTTATGCTGTTCAGAATCCAGCAAGTTACTATGCATTTGAATGAGAGGAATTTTACTTGTGGAAGGGCAGAGAGCCCAGCGATAAGAATGAAATCTTCCCAAACACGCCAGATTTCCAGATTGAGCAAATTAAAGTATTTCATAAAATTCACAATGAGACCAGATGCAATCACAAGGGAAGTAGCAATAAAATGAGGAAGAGGCATAGCTTCAGCCATGGCCAGCTGCAACATCACCACGTACATGGATACAACTCCAAGAGTCTGCACCACCACTGCTTCAGTTTCCTTCTTCTTGATAAAGTACGACATCAAAGACAGATTCCCGAGCAATCCAGTGAACATCCCCTGTACCAAATAGTCATTAGTTTAGAACTTCACATGTTTGGTTGTGCTGAAAAGTAAGTTTTGTTATTAAAAGAAGCAAATTTGAAAATTATGTTTGGCAAAATAAGCAACTTAAAAAGTAAGTCTGACATAATATTAAGCACAACCATACATATAAATCCAAATCTTTAGTAATAAGTACAAGCAGAATGTGGTACCAGCCATGGAACAGCTAAGAGTGCAGACTTGTTCCCTGATAGAAGATTCCGAGTATTGAGTATAATCTGAGGCAGTTGCAACAACAGAAATGGTACATTTGCAGCTCCTGCAAACTTTGCTGTCACTGAATCCCATTGTTCAAGGTTCTCATCTCTTCTCAATGTTGATGATTCTTGTGTTCGGTTTTCCTAGCAATGATCAAGAAAGGAATTTTAGCCCCTGGATAAAGAAACTTAAGGGCAGGTTAATGTAAACAATGGAGAGAAAAAAGAATAATCATTTGCTGCCTGAATAATTACATTAAACTGCATATTAACTAGAAGGCGGGTTCCAAAGTTTACCTTAGAGAGAATATTAGAGATGCAAGGATAATACTACACCTAGACTGTTTTTAATTCAAATTGAAAGCTCATAATATAGTTTAATTTACCTGATTAGTGGGATGTATCTCTCCAGAGTTAAGTGCGGGAATTGGTTTGAGCCGATAATGGCATACTGACAGTCCAAAGATCAGCACCTCCTTCAAGCTGAGCTTTTCATGAGTGGTTCGTTTCGAGTACAGTTGAGAACAGAAAACGAACTCTAAACGACGAGAATAAGAGCAATAGGATGGCCGACAAATTTGCAGTGGCACCTTACCCGGTGGTAGTAACAAACACGACATTTGACTTTTCAGGAAATAATAATCCGTATTTTGCACTTGTATGATGGAATCTGGCCCAAGGGGTAGTTCAAGATATGATCATATGAATTTCCCGGTGACAAAAGCCAAGTGAAATGTTGCACCCTTACATGGATAAATGCATTCTTTCGCAACAGTTATATCGTGTATACTATGTAAAGACTATGTACCCAGAAATGACCATGAACTGGAGTGCTACGCTGTCTCATAATATGTATTGCATCTAAATTATACCAGAGTTCATTTGGGGAAAAAAAAATATGACAATGAAAATGAATTGTGCATTTCACCATACTCGGGCATCTCAACTCTAAGTCATGTGCATCAAAAATACCAAGAGCAGTTGATGCATTTAATTGATGGAACAAAATTTTTGCTTAACACGAAGAGCGAGTTAAAAAAAAAAAAAAAAGAGAGAGAGAAAGAGAGTAGAAATTACTTTTTTTTTCATTTTTTTTTTTTTTACATGCTTAATTTTATTATTAGAATTTTAGTTCAAGAACTTGCTCCTCTTTATTTAATTTCCTCAAAAGTACTTCATTCTTTACTTTAGGCTAAATGCTCAATAGCAATTAAAACTAAAATATGCTCTCCATAATTTGTGGTTGCTTATCATGAAATTATCTGAACCCAAAGCTCGTAATTCATTCAAATTCGTTATGCTTCATCAAAGCGATCAATTACCGATTAGTGAATTCAATTATCATGATCCTCAAGTACAAAGAAACTATCTTTTGGGCATTTCAACGAACAGAAACAAGAAAACCCGAGTTCTTTTAACAGCTTAAGATTAACCGTATTATATACAAAGGCGGAAGGGGGGGCGCAAATTACAAAATCAGGGCGACAAAGAAAATCCGATCACACGTACCAGTTTAAGAAGCAGCTGCAGAACGAGAGTAACAATACACTCAGAGATGCAAGCTTTGATTTGGTTCCTTAATTTTCCAAAAATTTATGCTAATTACGTTCATATTCTATAAATATATTTTGTGTTTTTGTGTGTATATGTATGTGTGCTTCCAGATGTACCGAACCTGATCCGCAAGAGGTGGTGTGGGAGTTTGCGTTCTTGATGTTCTTAGGAGGGAACAGAAGGTTCGGTAAAGAAGTGGATTGTGTCACCTGTCCACGTATAGATTGATATTAATACATATATTCAATCAGGACTTTTTTTCAATAAAAAATAAAAATAAAAAATAATAATAATTTATTTCACTACATCTCATTTCCCTACTATATAAAAAGGGGAAATGTGAGGACACTGTAGAAAACAACAATGTCTTGATCCATCTTTACCGTATCTTTTTTTATTTTTTTTGTTTTTTTTTTTTCAATTGGGACCAAAAACGACGACGTTTGCTTGATATATATTTTATTTTATTGTACACTACCTCCAAATTCACTGCAACACGCAATTTTCATTCTTTCCCCACTCCGATATATATATATATATATATATATATATATATAGGGATATAAGAAAAATATCACTTTTATATTAAAAAAAAAAGATAGAAATAATATGCGACAGAATTTTTTTTACAACATATTACTTGTAACTTGTAAGTAAAAATTTTGAAGAGATAAAGAGAATTTTAAATTAAAAAAAAAAATTATAACGTAAAACTACGCAGTAAAAAAAGAAGAAGAAGAAGAAGTAATCTCTCCGTACACGGAGACACTATCTCTGTGCACAGAGGGGGGAAAGAATTAAACTGAAACTTTCGTGCATGGAGACAAAGTTTATAAAAAAAATTTTATATATTATAAGTAATTGTTCTTTTTATCAATTTATTTAAATTTCTTTTCTCTTTTAAATAGAACTTAATTTTTCAATTTTAACAAAATAATATTTATATATATATTTCGAAATTTTCGATAACAAGTTAACTTTAAAAATTTGTCAAGGATTGTACGAATCAAAAATGTTTTACATTATCTCGAAACTCATTTTGAGAACTATATCGTAGAAATATCGAATGATCTAAATAAATATCGAAAATAGTTAAACGGATATTAAATGTATGTGTTAAAAAATGTGTATAAGTCGTTTTTTCTTAAAAATCAATTTTTTATTACTATTTACAGCTTATTTGGGAGCGATTTTTGTCCTAAAAAATTAATTTTTTGACCGTTATTTCACTATTTCAGTCGTCATATTTGACTTCTTCTCTCACGGGGTGGACCCCACTTTTCTTCTAACGATGAAAAAATCAATTCTCAAAATCACTCCCAAACAGACTCTTATTATTTTTTCGCAACATTTTTCTCAATACATCATTTTGCTCAAAAAAAATTGTGCGGTGTAATGTAAATTTTTTTTCAAGTATTTAAAATTTCATTTTTTCCAAGTGGGAAGCAAAAACGACACGTTCCTCCATGCATAGAGTGCATGGATATTTATTTTTTTTACATTATTATAGATATAGAAAACTAAAATAAAATAAAATTATATCATCGTAGTTGGATATATTTTATAATTTCAGACAATATTTAATTTTATAGTAATATTTTTAGTAATATTGAATTTTTTAAATTAAATTTATCTAATTTTTATTTTAGATTAAATATTAACTCAAAGTTTTAAGTATATTTCTTTACATATTAAAAAGTTTCCTTCAAGTTGTAAAAAGAAAAAAAATTAAAATTAAATAAAATAATATATACACACACACACACACACATACCAAAAGGGTATATAGTAGGAACATATAGTAAAGATTTAATTGAAATTTTAGAAATTTTAAGAATTGTTAGAAACTTACCTGTTGAAATAAGAGAAAATATAGTAAAAAGAATTTTAGTAGAAGAATATAAACATATTTATATTTTAGGAGAAATCTCTTATATATTAGAACTCTGGATACAAAAAGACAATTTGATTATTTAGACTTAAATTTAAGAAATATCAGTAAAAAAGTACAAACAATAGATAATAATATAATTAACTGTAATTTAGAAAATAAGCATAAATTACATAGTTTATTTTCAGAAGATCCAAGTCAGAATTGTTTAATAGACTTAATCATAAATTTATCAAAAAATTTAGAATTAGAAAATAAAAAGAAAATTAATTATTTAGAAATTATAAAAGAAAATATTACTACTAGAGATCAAGAAATTAGAAATATAAAAGATTCTTTAGATTATATTAAAAATCAAAATTCAAGTATTTTAGAAAAACTTGTTAAATTAGAAAAAATACCATCTAAAGTAGATTTAACAGAAATAAAAAGAATTTTAGATTCTAATAAATCTAAAGAAATAGAAATAATATCTACATCAAGTGTAGAAAAAGATTTAAAAGTTTTAACAAGTACATTAGAAAATGTAAGTTTTAGAGAAACAGGAAAAGAAAATGTAACTAGAAAATTACCTAAAGAATATAAATTTTCAAGATGAATACAAATCATTTTTTAGGAAGATCTAGAACAATAAATGAAGAAGTATCTACATCTAGAAATAGCACTTCAAGTATAAGCAGAAATATAATAGAAAGAATTTTGAATAGACCAGTACAATATAATCAAAATATAGAAGAAATTATAGATCTTCGACAAGATTATTTAAGATTTCAAACTAATGGATTAAGAATTCTTAACCCAAAAATATTATATAATAGAGGAGTTTTTTAGACAAGAACACAATTTTTCAGACATAGTAGAGAAGTATCTATTCAGTGTATAGGAAATCAAGTAAGAAAATTAAATTTAATATAAGAAGATTCTAAGAGAGAATTAAAAAAGAAAAATTTTAGATTCATGCATTTAGGATTAATAGTTATAGGAATAAAAGAATTAATGAGGAAAAATTTAGGATGCAAGGTTTTAGTTACTATATATGATGAAAGAATTAATAATATAGATAAAAGTATGATTGCTAGTACAGAAGTTGATATGAATAATAATAATGGAATAATTTATTGTAATCCAGATTTTTTATTAACTATTAAAGATTTTTCAGAAAAAAATAAAATGGGAATTCAAACAAAATGATATGAAGAAGTAGAAAACGGAGATAATTTATTAATTAGTATAGGATTTTTAGGAAGATGTTCAAATAATTCCCAAACAAAATATAAAATTTATATAGATAAAGTGGTAAATTTAATGAGTAGTAAAGGAATTAATATGATTAAACCTAAAGAATATTTATCAGAACAATTGGCAGGATTAAAATGGGATATGGATAAATAATTATAGCACCACAGGAAGTATTAACTTATAAAGATATTCATGGAAGAACTAGTTTAAGATTTTTAGATTATAATCAAGTACAAAGATAGAATGATTTTGAAGAAGAAACTAATCCTGAAGAAGAACAAAATGAACCATTTCAAAATCAAGTTCATATAGAATTAATGGATGAAAAATTAGATAGAATAATTTATCCAAAAAAATTAGGAATGAACTTAGATAATAAAGAATTTTTAGAACTTGAAGATCAAATGTATCTTAATAAGATAATAACAGAATCTGAATATTTATATTATGATCAAGAACAGAATATAAGAATATTAATTATTAAAAAAGATAATGATTCAGAAAATTCAGATTTAAGTTATACAAAAGAATTTATGGAAAATTCTAATACATATAAAACTTTTAGTGATACTCCTTTTAATAAAACAATCAAACATGAGACAATGGTTTATGGTGTAGGATTTCCCCCAATAGGAGCTTATCCTTTATGTAATAATACAGAAGGAAAATATATAGCAAGAGGAAGTGAAAGACCCTTAGAAAAGAAAATAGAATTCCAATCATATCATAAAGCACAAATTCCAAATATTACAGTACATGATCCACAGACATGGAATAATGTAATAGATGTATGAAAAAAAAGACTATAATAGGACATTATACTATAAATTTTCAAGAAATTGAAGCTTTAGACATGTAGAGATATTTAGAAACATTTTTAGGAGAAAGTGTAAAATCTATGTGGGAAGCATTTAAATTAGAAAATAAAAAAAAAATTGAACAATTAATTAATATAGGAAGTAATCCATATAATTTTGTCAATAAAATACAAATATTAATAACAAGAGCAGATCCAAATTCAGGACATATGAGTATACAAAGAAAAGTTATGAGAGATCTATAACAACTTAGTCTTTATAAATGGACTAAAGGAAAATATGTTTAAAAATTCTTAAATGAATATCATTATTTAACTTCAATATCAGGAAATACATTTAATCGAGAAATTGGTAATAAATTGTTTCATAAATTACCAGGACCATTAGGATTAGAAATTACAGATAAATGGAATAATTTAGTATCAGTAAAAAAAGAACCAGAAAAACAATGGAATATAGAACAGAGAATACAATGTGTAATGAGATGCCTAGAAGATAAATGTGTAGAATTACAAATTCAAAAACAATTTAAAAAGAAAGATTATAAATTCTGTAAAGATATTTTTACCCCACAAACTTATGGAGCCTCTAGTTCAAGAAAAAATAAATATAGTAATAAAGAAATAAATAATAAAAGACATTTTAAGAAAAGATACTTTCTTAGAAAATCCAATAAAAGAAAACCATATTTAGATGAAAAAAGACATGTTAGAAAATTTAAACAAGAAAAAACTTATAAAAATAGACTTAGCTGTTATGTTTGTAATAGTAATGAACATTTATCTAAGACCTGTCCAAAAAGAATAAATAATTATGATAAAAAGTACACTAATAGAATGCACTGATGGAGATTTAATACAATTAGATGAATACATCTCAGACAAAGAATCTATTTATAGTATTATATCAATAGCAGATAAAAATTTAGAAGAAAATAGAGAATCTGATTATGAAATAATAGATGAATTCTCTAACATAAGATTATAAGAAGAATCAGAATCAAAAGAAGAACTAAATTTAATGAATAATATAATAGAATGTCTACATAATTGACAAAAATATAAAGGGGCAGATAATATAGCTTGTTATTTATGCAATTGGTATCCAGTAAGAAAGCTTAGAGCTAAATGTTTAGAATGTTATAAAGAAGCATGTATAAAATGTTTAGAAAAAAAGAACCTTATTGAAAAAGAAGAAATTAACTCAGAAATTTTAAAGGAAAGAATTGAAATTTCAGAAATAAAAATTCTTAGAAAAAGAATAGAAAGTTTAGAAGAAATGCAAAAATTTATGATAAACAAAACAGAAATATTAGAATATATAATAAAAGAAAAATAATAGAAATAGAAGAACAAAATCAAAGTACAGAATATAAAGAAAAAGAATATGTTAAGGTAATATGTAATCCATAAAAACTTAAAAGTATTAAAGTAAAATGTTAAATAAGAATAGGACGATATGAAATAAAATGTTTAGAACTAATAGACTTAGGATGTAGTAATTGTACAATTAATAAGAAATTAATACCAAAACAATATATAATATATTCAGAAAAACCAATAGAAGCACAACAAATTGATGGAGAACTTTCTACTTATACAGAATTATTACAATCAAATAGTAAGATTAGTTTTGAAACAAATTGTGGTAGAAGTATAAAATATACTTTACCTAAAGAATCTGTATGGATCAGACCTTTAAATATTAAAGATACAGACTTTATTATAGGATTAAGTTTTTTTATTAAAAGATAATGGAAGTGTTACAATTACTAAAGATTTTTTACATTTACAAAAACATACAGTATTTACACTAACACAAACTACTTATTTTCCATCAGAGTGCATAGAGAAGCGTGGTGACAGTAGTAACAGTTGTAAGTGAAAAAGAAAGAGAATGTCAATTACTAGAAGAAGATAATTTAGAAGAAATAAATTTTGAAATTCTAGAAGAAAATATTATAGAAGAAGATAATTTATTTGGAATTATAGAACTAATTGATAATGAAAAGATTTATGATATGTTAATAATAAAACAAGAAATCGAAAATTTAATATCTAGTTTAGAAAGGATAGAAATAATAAGAGAAAATGTTTTAAAATATTGGGAAAAAGATAAAATATTATGTGAATTAAAAATTAAAAGCTTAGAATATATCATTAAAACTAAGAATATAGAAACTACAAATTTAGATTTAGAAGATTTTAAAATACATATAAAAGAACTCTTAGACTTATGAGTAATTAGAAAATCAGAAAGTTCTCATAGATCAGCAGCCTTTATAGTTAGAAAACATTCAGAAATTGTTAGGGGAAAAAGTAGAATGGTTATTAATTATAAAAGATTTAATGATAATACTATAGATGATGCTTATAACATACCAGATAAGACAGTTTTAATAAATAAAATACAAGACTGTAAAATTTTCAGTAAATTTGATTTAAAGTCGGGATTTTGACAGGTAAAAATGCATCCAAAAAGTATTAAATGGACATCTTTTACTTGTCCAGAAGGACATTTTGAATGGCTTGTAATGCCATTTGGAATTAAAAATGTACCTAGTATTTTCCAAAGAAAAATGAAAAATACTTTTAATAAACATAGTAAGTTTGTAATAGTATACATAGATGATATTTTAGTATTTAGTAAAAATAAAAAAGAACATAGAGGACATTTACAAATAGTATTTTCAGAATTTATTAAATATGACTTAATAATTAGTAAAAAGAAAATGATTTTATTCAAAGAATTTATAGGCTTTTTAGGAGTTAACATAGGAGAATGAAAAATTAAGTTACAACCTCATATTACTAAAAAGGCTTTAGAATTTCCAGATAAACTTGAAGATTTAAAGCAAATCAAAATTTTTTTAGGATTAGTAAATTATGCTAGACCATTTATAAAAGATTTGGGAAAGATAGCAGGACCCTTATATGCAAATACATCTCCTACAGGACAAATTTTTTTAATCAAGAAAACATAAAATTAGTACAACAAATAAAAGAAAAAATAAAATTTTTACCAGAATTAGCCATGACATTAGATTCAGAATATTTAATTATAGAAACAGATGGAAATATGATAGGACGGGGAGCTATATTAATATGCGAACCCAATAAATATATTGATAAAAGTACAGAAAGAATTTGTAGATACAATAGTAAAAATTATAAAGAAAAATGAAATTTAAGCAGCATAGATGCAGAATTATTAGCTATAAATTATGCATTTGATAGTTTTGAATTATTTATTATATCCAATAAAGAAATAACTATAAGAACGTATTGTGTAGTTATAGTTTCATTTGTTAATAAAATGAAAATAGATTAAAAAAGAAGTAGTAGAAGAAGATGGTTAAATTTTATAGATAGAATTACAAATATAGGAATTAATATAGAATTCGAGTATATTAAAGGTAGTGATAATAAAGCAGCAGATATATTAAGTAGAATAATAGTAGATAGAAATTATTAAACTTGTTTAACATAATTTTAGTATACAGACGACAAGACCAAGACCTTTAAGACCAGGAATTCCACCAGAAAATTCATTTGCATCAAGTTCTTTACCACAGACTCCATTTAATCAGAATAGACCAATGTTACAAGACAGATTAAGGTATGGAAACCAAGAACTTATAGTTTTTTCAAATAGTAATATTTCTTTCAAAATTTTACCTCATATTTCTTTATCTAGATAAGAAAAATGTATTTTAGATAATTTATGAATTTCATATAACAAGAATCTAAAAGATCAGAAATATTTTCTTGCATACATAAATGCATTATCAGAACATTTTAGTCAGAACAAGTAAAGATTTAAATTTTATGTTGTTATTAAGGGAAAAAATTCAGGAATTTTTCATTCTTGGATAGAAGTTTTAAACTGTATTAAAAAATTTTCAGATCCTTTTTACAAAGGTTTTACAAATTTTCAAGAAGCATTAGATGCAGTAAGACAGCATATAGGAATAAATTTTTATTTATCTCCTTCTTTAAAAAATTAATCCGATCCTCCATTAGACTTCTCTCCAAGTAAATACCAGAATATTTTTTTGCCAACATTGTGAGTGTATGCAAAGAAATTATAAAGTTATTAACGAAGCCAACCAGAATCTTTCATTAGAAAGAACCCAACTCCAAAAGAAAGTGGCCCAACTTGAAAAAGAGATTTTGGATTTAAAAATCCAATATCCAACAGGTACTATGGAACCCAATAAGTCCATAGCTAGTCCAGCTTAAACGGTAGCTGGTAAAGACTTATTAAATCCTTTGAAAGTTGTGGACTTACCAAAAGCCCAACAGACTCAGGGGACTGTTGATTCCTCTACTAAATTAGAAAATCAGACTCAGCAGACTGATAAATCTGCTACAAACAAGGGTAAAGAGATTTGGGATCTTTTAGGACAGTCCAGTGAAAAATTTGATTACTTAGTTAAATATAGTCCACCAGAACATTTTTCACCAGAACATTTTTCAAATAATCCAGATTTTTAACAAGCCCAAGAAATTCAGTCTAGTAAAGGAAAGGAAAAAATGGTTGCCCAAGATAGTCAAGATATTTTATTTTTTTAAGAAGCACAAGACCCCAATCAAGACACTGTCTCTTTAGAAAAGATTTTGGAAAAAATTGAAGAATTTCAGAAACAATCCAAAAGAGATTAATGAACTTCTTCAAAAAGGAAGAAAAAGATTAAGAAGAAGAAAAATGATGAAGGATTAAAAGAACAGATTAACGAAGCAGTAAATCAAGCATTTGAGATAATTCTAAAAAAAATCATGAAGAAGAAAAAGAAATTACAGAATGTCCAGATTAAAAAGAAAAAGATGAAGATAATCATTCTAAACTTTCAGAAGAAGATGAAGATCCACAGAACAAAGGATACAATAATCCAGACAGTGGAATGTCATTTTCATCAGTGGCACGCCATAATCTTGATACATGATAAGATTCTTAATAATGCAGAACAAGACAAATCTTGATGGAAGAAAAGAAGAAAAAGTTGAAGACTTTTTTATCACTAAATTGTAGACTTTTTGACTAAGTTTTCATTATTAGAAAAGATGTCGGAACTTTTTGAAAAGAAAGATTCCCATTTAAATTTTAGACACTTGTTAGAATTTTGATTGGCCAGAAGCTTCTCGGTGAAGTGAGTACCTTTCCCATTAAGGGTAATTTAGATTTTTTACTCTCAATAATTTTTCTATTTAAAGAGACAATTTCATTTGGTTTATGCAGAAGTTTACAACCTGTGTACTCTCTGCTATCTATAAAAACTTTTGAAATCTCTCCTTCAGAAAAATTCTCAATCAAAAAACTATTGTACAGCTGAAGTTCTTGTGAATATTTTAAGGTACTCTTATTTTCTTAAATTTATTTTAGAACTTTAGGGACTTCCCGAAAGGAAAATCTTTAGTTGTAAATCTTTTAAAGATGAATTTATAAATTCCTGATTTATGTTTTACTTCTTTATTTTATATTCATGTTTTTCTTGAAGTAAATATTTGTCATATTTCTCATTGCATCCTATGCATATAATAAAAGCATAACTTGATTTCTAGAAGTCATACTGTTTTTAGGTTAATCCTGAGTGACCCAGATAAGTGAAAACTTTTGACCGGAGTAAGCCTTTTGATGTTTTTTAGATAAGCTGGGGAAATGGATAAATTAATCTAAAAATTTTACAAGGGAGTGCTACGGGTAACCTTATAAAAAGAAATCAGGTTAAAGTTTATATGTCGTAGGTGGTAAAAAAAAAAGATTTATATATGATTCTAAGAAAAGATTTATAGAAAATTAAGGAGAGTACCGAGTATGATTAAAGTTATTAAAAACAAAAAAGTTATCAACAGTAGCAAACAAACAAACAGCAGCAAACAAACAAACAGCATACCCCCCCAACTTGAACCTGATTTCTTTTTATAAGGTTACCCGTGGCACTCCCTTATAAAATTCTTAGATTAATTTATCCCTTTCCCCAACATCTCTAGAAAACATCAAAAGGCTCACTCCGGCCAAAAGTTTTCACTATCTGGATCACTCAGGATTAACCTAAAAACAGTATGACTTATAGAAATCAAGTTATACTTTTATTATATGTATAGGATGAAATGAGAAATATGACAAATATTTACTTCAAGAAAAACATGAATATAAAATAAAGAAGTAAAACATAAATCAGGAATTTATAAATTCATTTTTAAAAGATTTACAATTAAGGACTTCCCTTTCGGGAAGTCCCTAAAGTTCTAAAATAAATTTAAGAAAATAAGAGTACCTTAAAATATATGGATCCGTGCACGGAGAAATGAAATTTATTATTATTTTTATTTATATTTTTGTGTTCATTTTCACGCTCATTACGGGATATCAAACGAAATCGAAATATTACATTCTTAATATCGTTTTGAAGTACTCGCGACATAGTATTACACGTCGTTAACGGTGCGTGAAACGGTCAATCATAGCAAATGTTATGAGACGTCAAAGTAGGCATTTTCAAACTATATTTCGAAATTTTCGATAACAAGCTAACTTTAAAAATTCATCGACGATTGTACGATAGTTGAATCGATAAATGTTTTACATTCTCTCGAAACTCATTTTGAGAACTATATCGTAGAGATATCGAATGACCTAAATAAATATCAAAAATAGTTAAACGGACATTAAACGTATGTGTTAAAAATACGCATAAGTCGTTTTTCTTAAAAAAATCAGTTATTTTATTACTATTTTGAAATTTTCGTAAAAAGTTAACTTTAAAAATTTCGTCGACCATTGTACGATAATCGAATCGATAAATATTTTACATTCTCTCGAAACTCATTTTGAGAACTATATCGTAGAGATATCAGATGATCTAAATAAATATCAAAAATAGTTAAACGGAAATTAAACGTATGTGTTAAAAATGCGTTTTTTTTAAAAATCAATTAGTTTTTTCTTTTTAATTCTTTTATCTTCCAAATAAAACTTAATTTTTCAATTTTAACGAAAAAGTTATTTGTAGGTTAAAAAAATTGAAGAGAAAAGAATTAAATTTTTTTTTATATATAGTATGGTTTCCGTGCACGGAGGATTATTCAATTTTTTTTTTTTACTTTTTTGTTCTCCATTTTCATACGCTATGGCACGCCTTTTCAAATCAACTCATTTGCTTATATTATTATATTATATATATAGTGTAAGAGAGACAATGTGAATTTATGTAACACGCAACTTTCCATACCTCTCGCATTACTCTGTGCTGACCACTTTTATAAGTAAAAATAAATAAAAATCATTTTTAGTAAAAAAAATGTAAAAATAAACATATTAACAAAAAATATTTCTAATATATGTAAAAATTACTTATATAAGTAAGAGAATCCGTTTAAAATTATTTAGAAGTAAAAAATAAATTAAAGTTATGAAAATTAAATGAAGAATATATAAATATTATTTAATTAAAATTGAAAATTTTACTTTATAAATAATTGATTTTTTTATCAATTTATTTAAATTTCTTTTTAATTCTTTCTTTTTCAAATAAAATTTATGTAATTTTTTTTTTTTAAATTCTTTTGCCCTACCAACCTTTGAGTGACTATTGTATCGTCCGAAAAATAGGTCTGCTGTTAGAGTTCTAATTCTTACACCAATAAGGGAGTTGGTCATCCAGTAAGTGTCACTTCAAGTTATTTTACGTGCAAACCTAAGTTTGTTATTTAAATATTCGTGTATGTGGATATTCTCTTTCAATTTACAACTGCATGGGTTATTTTTGAACTATAAGTATAGCCTCTAGAATCGAAGTTGCTAAAGAAAAGCATTTTGCAAAATTCAATTTACAACTTATTTGCAATATCAAAAAAAAAAAAAAAATTCATCTATATTAAACAAAAAATACAAAATGTAGTTAAAAGTAAATTATCGTTAACATATAAACAATCACAACATTCATTATATTTATTTATAAGAATAAAAATAAATTATCGTGACATAAAATCTACAGTTGACCAAAAGATGAGAATCAAACAAATATTTCTTATTTCCAAATATTTTTTGTACAATCTATAAATTCTACGCTAATAAAACAAAAATAAATACAAAATTCGTGCAATGCACGAGACGCAGACTAGTATTTATAAAATATTTTGTAATTACAAGTAACATTATTCGTAATGTTATTGGGAACTTAAAAGAAGGTCCTTCTGTAATGGCTGTCTTGATTCAAGCTTATTTTAACTTGTAGTTTAAAAATAATTTTTATTTAACTATAATCTATATATTTTCTTTGTACTAACCTATATTTGTCGTAAAATAAGGATTAAAATTCAAAGTTAAATTTAAGTTAAAATCAACAATTACAATTAACATTATATTTAATGAAACCTGTAATTTTTTAACTACACATTTCATCAATTTTTATCAAACTATACTAAAAATTTGATTTTAATCATCAAAAAACAAGGGCTAAATTAGAAAATGTAAAACATCAATATATTTCTAATTTTTTTTTTTTTTTATGTAGAAATAGCATTATGTTACGTCAATCCTATTAAGCCCTTGTTTGGTGGAGATCAATATTTTTAATAAATTTTTATTAAAGTTGTTGAAATGTGTGGTTGAAATTTTTTTATAAAATGTAATTAAAATTAATTGTTAATTTTAATTTAAATTTAAATTTTAAATTTTAATCCCTACCAAACGAGCCTTGAAAATAGAAAAAACATTTGAGTCTAATAATTCTTCTGTTAAATCTTATTGAAAAGAATTACAGTGACATTTGAATATAATTATTACACAACAATTACTCAAACATTTTTTATTTCATCATTAATATAACTTAATTCTGAAAAGATCCTCACGTTTACCAATCTTTCCTGTCTCTGAAGATCATTAACAGATAAAAGACTTGAGCATTCAAGCCTTCTGATTGGAATTAGAAGAGGATTCTCCTGATTCAATATCCCTCGAAGCAACAATTTCTGAAGATTCTGCATGCATGTTTTTCCCCAGCTTCTCATTCTTGATAATTTTTTCATCAAAATGCTTATCATCTTCTACTGATAAAACCACAGCGTGTGGCCCATGCGGCCCTTCTACAATTGCCTCCTTGATTCTGCGGTGTTCGTTGGCGTGTATGAGATCGGTTTCTTGTACAGTCTTCTTTCTGTTGCGCCTTTTGGAAACAAAGCACCACAGGGCGAATAGGCAGAACGCGACGAAGAAAAGGCAGCCGAATGAGATGAACACTACTATGATTACGGTGGTGCTGTTGTCTGAGGAGGAAGGAGGCGGTGGGGCAGGGAAATGGCGTGAGTTAACTGGCGATGCCATTTTTGAGTTGGGTTTTTTGAAGATGAGGGTTGATTGTGTTGAGGGGAAGACAAATTCCATGCGCTTATTTATAGTTGTGGTTTGCATTGTATGTTTTTTACAATGCTTTCAAGATTTCAAAGACTTGACTCCTATGTAAAGATTATGTGAGTTTTGATTGCATTGGAAAACACTCTAAGAGTCTCACAAGATATGGAAATTATTACTTATAGAAGGATCTTCACCTATCTATTATTGGCTATTGATTACGATTGATACACATAATTAGACAATAAATTATTGCAAAGTTTGACAATCTATTTAAAAGATGAAAGTCGACTAACTCGTAAAACAATTTTCTAAAAGATCAATGACAAGTTAAAGCATTCTATATTAAAAAGGACTTCGCTAATTATAATTTCAACCCGAAAAAAACTTAATGAGCTAGTCTCCTCGAAATCCTATATGCTTCATTTCTCCGATATTATATATATAAAAGAAATCTAATAACCCTTATTAGATAGAAGATAGTCTAATGAGTGGAGGGAAATAACTGTCAAAAGATTCATGATAGTTACAGGTGCTGCGATGGTGGCACCTATATATATGGTTGCCCACTTGCCTCTCTCTCTCTCTCTATTCTTTTTTTGCCAACTAGTCAAAATTGAACGTACATTGCACGTTATTCTAAAATACTTTATAAATAATGTAAAAGTAATATTTCATACAATTTTTTTGAAGAATTTGATGAGTCTCGGATGAATTAAAAAAATAAAATTTAGTATAGAAATTTAAGAGAAGAAAATTGTAATCTCAAGACTCAATTTATAAGAATCAAATTTTTATAGTGATGAAATAATATAAATAAGCAATTTTTTTATATTACATTAGATACATAAAAATTAATTGCTAATATATAAATATAAATAAATTTATAGATTCATATAATTCAAGATTCATCAAGTGAAAATTCATTGAATCTAGATTAATATGAATATTAATTAATTAAGAATTAATAACAAAAATTTTATAAATGACAATAATTTTATAGTATTTATTACATATCGAAAAATGAAAAGTAAGATATTATTGAAATAATTGAATATTAGGGGGTTAAAATCGTCCAAAAAATATCCTCCCTTGATGTGATATTTTAATATATTATAGATGACCATTAAAATAATGTTAAGGGTGGTCATGTACATCTCCCTTGTACATATGGCTTTTTTCATTTGTATAAATCATTTCACAGAAATTATATAGAACTCTCACATGGGAGTGGGTCTCGTGTGAATAAAATAGTGCTCCCCCACCCCAAAAAAAAGTCACCATTTGCTGTGTATGGTCTGTAATGTTTCTGTGGAAGTGGTCTGTAATGTTTCTGTGGAAGGAGTTTCTGTTGGAAATATTTGCATCAACGGAGGAAAATTTCAGAAAATATAATCAAGAAGATGAAGAACACAACGAACATGAAGGCTCGAACGCGTAATCGCTGTCCTCAAACTATATTTGCCTCCTCTTGGGATTGTTTGAGATGCTTAAGGATTTTGGCAAACAGTTTGTAGGATTATATCAAGCCTTGTAAAGGATCTAGCACTAAAGCATAAGAGCGATCCTCAAAAACTTTAAGAACACAAGGAAGAATTGAATGTAAATGAGAAATCAAGTGTTTGATTTAATGTGGAATAATATTTGGATCACAAGGTGTTTTTATCATGTTTGTAATGGTTTTTCACACCCTTGAAATAATCACAAATCACCTATATATAGCCATGAGACAAGGTTATGCGAAGTGGTGTCAATTCATAATTGAAAAGCCGCCAATTTCAAACCACAACCGCCTTCAACGCTCACTCCGAAACTACCATGCGACCGCATGGTATAACTCCATGCGGTTGCATGGAGTACTCGAAACTGGGCTTCCATTCTCGAGTAATGGATATGCGACCACATGGCACATGTAATGGGCCTCTGGTTGGTTTTCCATTTCGCTTTTGTTCCACTTCCATTTCACTTCGTTTTTCCATTGAATTTTCGAACAACAATTTCAACAATCCCCCACTTGTTCGAAATTCAATTAAAAAATCTCAGATTCAAATCATACGATACTCATGCATAATGACTAGATATCTTTCGATTTGAACTAGCCATAGTGTAATCCAAACAAAGTATAGTCGGAATCAAAGGTAGTCGTAGCTTTGAATCAGTTATTCCATGTGACAATACCGATTCGAACACACACACGAGTACCACGTGTTCTCAAGTTCCTCATAACTCGCTTAGCACTGTTATGGCCTTGTGCTAATCCTATTCAACAAACCTTTAAAAGATAAACTCGAACTCTCACTTGAGGCGGCACCACCTCGAAGTTTGTTTACGCGAATTCCTTCCAGTACCTTTGTTACTTTTAGAGATATTTGTGTTTTAGCACTGAACTTCATTAAGAGCTTTAATGCTTAACCCTCACTTCAGTAAGAAGCATCATTATTTTACTTAGGATAGGGTCAATGCGGATTTTAATAATGTTGAAACCATCCCACATATCGAATGACTTATTTTTACCCTTTGAACCCGTGGATTACCTTTTGAGTAATGACAGATAGGGTTGTCGTCATTGGTGGACCTTTATAGATTAGGAGTTTCAACCCCATCCTACTCGAAGTAGATACCACTAAAGTTTTATTTAGTAGTCCATTAAAGGACCCGCTAAATTTTCTTCGAAAATTATTTCACCTTTGACAATTTCCATGTGACGTCACCTCTAAGACTTATATGTCTTTACTTCTCATTTCATGTGACTTAGTATCTTAACAAAATATAACTAGCCAAAGATCGATTCATTTGGTAGATACAAATTGTCACCACCAAGAAACCACATGCTTTTCACTCGCTTTATATAAAACCTTATTGATTTTTAAAACACTGTTGGATGATTTCCATTAATTCATTTTGCAAGCGCCACAATCAACCTTTACCCATTTAATCCACATTAGACTTATTATGTTTCATCCTTACAAAGTCTTCTCTACCTTTCTCCATTATAGATGTATTTCTATGATTAAAAGGTAAAGGATATGGTAACTTTTTAAACTAAGTTACCCCGTCAGTTCCTCAAAATAGGAATTTTTATGCAATCTTGTAATGTTGCATCCATATATCTTTGAACTTCTCATATAAATTCATAAGATTAATGTTTACCCCCACACTTCGGGTTATACTCGAACTTAGAGTTCCTCAATATGTCAACCCCCACATTTGGGATTGTACTTGAACTTCGAGTATATTAACTCGTTCATAGTTCATTCACTTATCACTTTGATAATACTCGTGAAATTTTTAAGTATTTCAGATAGTGATTGTTAAGTCACGATATACTTTTAATTCACTATCTTTAATTTTGATCACACCATTTGATCAAGGTTATCTCATAGACCATTAATGCATTTTCAAGCATAAACCAACTCAATTGGTTCCACATTTGAAGTCAAATTCAATTAATAAATAAGACCGTGCTTCTTGTTTCACAAGAATTGCACTTTGCCACTTTCACAAGACAAAATTATATAATTTAGAATAATAAGGCATATATTTACCTTATTCACATTTGGACAAAATCACATTTTGTCATATTTGTATACAAACATGATTTTGCACAAGATTCTCTCACTTAATTTTGGCTATCAACATTTCAATAGAACATGAAATCAGTCATCAAGTTTATCAAGTGATTTTTAATTTTCTAGTAGAGAAATGGTCATGGAAGTTCACATACTTTCTTTCATAAAATTTTAACATTTTAGAATTTTCTTATATGTAACATATACAATATCATGATGAATTTCATCGCAATAATATAGTATGCAATCAAAAACTTCAACCATTTAACCATATGGCTGAACGCTAAAACATGCATCATTAAGTAAGCAAGTGCTAGCAATATACGCAAATATTCTTCAAAGGAAAGAACACACTTTTTCCTTTATGCACGTATATAAGTACTTGCACACATCAATTAGTGAGAATCAAATACTACTCATTATATCAATTTCTAATTTCACGATAAGGTGAAAATAACATATTTATTTTATATTCCATTAAAGGAAATAATGATCAGATTTATCCAGTCTAATTCAAACATTTCCTACCAGAGGAACACACCTCTTCCTTTATTGCACCGTTCGAAATAAACCAATTCTTTATTAAGCAGGCACCTTTTCATTGATTTTCATCAATTTATTATTTTGTGAAATGCCTTGCAAAACTCAATATTGGTGGCATGTTATGGTATCAGGAAGCAAAATATCTGTTTGTGCCTATCTTGACATAGAAGAAAGAAGAAGTATTTTAACTTCTTTTACAGTTAAAGGCAATCCCTATAACATGTCACGTTCATGCAACTTATTCCCATTTTAAGTAAACAAAAATACAGGGCAATAAGTAATACTATAACACATAAATAGATTATTCATCACAATAATTTAATCAACGCAATTAGGTTTCCCAATATGGATAGACAGAATAGTCACTGGCCAAACCGTTTTAAATCAAAGACACGCATTGGTGACCATTCATTAGCTATCAATTAAATAAATTATACAAGTTTTATATGCATTTATATATGCCAATAAGTAATTCAGGATTCTTTCTTGTGTCCGCACCAAATATATAGATATAATGGGGGTTGCACCATTTCAATACCACATGTTAGAAACCAGAATTCAACAATCTTAAATGAAAAGTCATTAATCACTAAAACTGTCGTATGCTCTTGTATAAACCATCACATGCCGTTTCATACACTAGGATAGATAATTCATGCTCATCATTCCAGAAATTAATAAACAGCTTTTGATTTGGAAAGATACATCTCTCCATACATTATGCATGTTTAAGTTCCATTTCTCTTACCAATACAACATTTTCAGACAGATTATATCAATCAATACTGTGTAACGCAAGCATACAAATTCAGACTAAAGTTGACTATAACGAAAAGGCACCAAAGGAACCTAATCACAAAATTTGGCCGTTTTTCTGCCTTTTCCCAGATTTCTCACATGCAAACGGTATGCTTAATTTAATTTTCATGCAAAAATTCTGGAAATATGCAATCAGGTTTCAGAGACACCATTCAATCCATGCATTTTTCAAATTCATAGTAATTTAATTCTTCCAAAATTAAAACCATGTACGATTCCAAATTATAATGCACAACGAACAAAACAAAATTCATCTTAGGAATATAACGTCGATGTTGTGCATATTTTATATTCATATACCGCATGTATGCATAAAATCAAAACGCAATTTGACTTACAAAATTTGGATAGCAATTTTGACTTATACAAAATCTGGATTCAAGTTCTTCTACAAGTCAACCCATTCCATGAAATTAGTGCCATCAACTTGATCGTTGCCAAAGTAATTTCTTTCTCCATCGCCAAAATATAGTTTGAGATTGTTGAAAATATTTGTATCAACCAAGGAAAATGGAGAAGAAAATTTCTGAAGATGAAACAAAGAAGATGAAGAACACAACGAACATGAAGGCTTAAATGCGTAATCGCTGTCTTCAAATTATATATGCCTCCTCTCGGGATTGTTTGAGACGCTTAAGGATTTTGGCAAACGGTTTGTAGGATTATATCAAGCCTTGTAAAGGATCTAGCACTAAAGTATAAGCGCGACCCTCCAAAACTTTAAGAACACAAGGAAAAATTGAATATGAATGAGAAATCAAGTGTTTGATTTAATGTGGAATAATATTTGGATCACAAGATATTTTTCTCATGTTTGTAGTGGTTTTTCACACTCTTGGAATGATCACAAATTACCTATATATAGCCATGAAACAAGGCTATGCGAAGTGGTGCCAATTCATAATTGAAAAGCCGCCAATTTCAAAACACAATCGTCTCCAACGGTCACTCCGAAACTACCATGCGACCGCATGGAGTGCTCGAAACTGGGCTTCCATTCTCGGGTGATGGACATGCAACCGCACGACACATGTAATGGGCCTTCGATTGATTTTCCATTTCGCTTTTGTTCTACTTCCATTCCACTGCATTTTTCCATTGAATTTTCGAACAACAATTTCAACAGTTTTTGTACGCATAGCATATTTTTGTGCATATAGCAAAGCTCTAGTCTAATCTCCTTGCCCCTCACCATGGCTTTTTTTTCTTTTTTTTTTTTTAAACAAAATAGAAAATATTTCAAGACTTTATGTAAGCCCTTATTTGACAACCATTATTTCATAAAAGCAAAGTTTTGAATAGTGAATTTTTGGAGAATGTATGATTAAAAAGTATGAAAAATTTTGGATTTACGTACAGAATATTTTATTGTGTGAATCTGTGGTTAAAAATGAGTATATAGAATATAGAGTTTTGAAATACTGATTTTCAAACAGAGGCTAAGAATTGTGTCAAGTAGTTTTGCTAGATTTGGAAAAACGTGAATTTATGTTTCAATGCAACATACCTCGATTCAATTTCAAATTTTTATGAAATAATATAGTACTATTATTACAATTTCACTGTTTGGTGAAAATTAAAATTCAGACTTTAATTCAAGTTAAAATTAACAATTAGACTTAAGTACACATTTTATGAGATCCACAACATTTTGGCCACACATTTTATGAATTTTTATTAAAATTTTCACGAAACGGGGCTATATTAATTCAATGGATGGATTGTGAAAAAATATTAAATTCTTATAAGATATGTATTTTCTAATTTAGTTATTTCTCATATTAGTTAGGTCGTCTAGGCTTGGAATTGTCCATCCCAAATACGGCTTGTGGGTCACTCATAGAAGATTAAAGGGAAAATTAGGTCCACTATCCAAAAAAAATATTAATTAATATCCGTAAAAATAATTAGAACTATAGTTCTCGTATTAATTGCTCTCAAAATGCCCAAAAAGCCCACAAATTAATTTTGTCACTTTTTGAGATTTTATCACGATTTTTAATATTTGTCAGTTTGCATTTCATAATTTCTCCTCTCTCTTTTTATGGTATTGAAAGCTAATCATACCAGACGAATATTGGTTTTAATGGATATGAAATGTCACTTTTTTATTAAAAAAATGACATTATATTTTTTAGCAATGATATATCTATTTCAAAAAAAATGACATACACTTCGAACTTCGTAAAAATATTGTCTAATTTAGTTTATCTATAAATATAGGATACACAAGTTATTTTATTGATAATGTTGCATATCAGTTATAACAATGATCTCTTAGTCTCTTTTTAACAGTGTTAAAACTCAATTTATTCAAAAAAGTGACATATACATTTCATGAAATATTACTTTATGTGCATTCCATTGTGAACAACAATTCGAGCCATTTTGACACTTTTATATTCACTAGTCAAAGTTGAACGTGCATCGCACGTTATTTTAAAATATTTTATAAGTGATGTAAAAGTAATATTTGGTACCAATTTGTTGAAAATTTTGATAAATCTTGAACGAATTAAGAAAAATAAAATTTAGCATAGAAATTTAAGAGATAAAATTGTACTCCCAAAACTCAATTTCTATAATTCAAATTTTTTATAATGATGAAATACTATAAATGAGCAATCTTTTTATATTACATTTGATACATACAAATTAATTATTAATATGTAAATTTAAACACCCATTAAATTTTTTATATATGTGAATAAAAATAAATTCATCTATAATAACTCTAGATTCATCATTAATTGAGAATTAATAACATAAATTTCATAAAACAATAATAATTATGTAGTATTTATTACATATCGGAAAACGAAAAGTAAATCATTATTGAAATAATTGAATTGTAGGGGTGTTAAAATCGTCCCTAAAATGATTTTCACTTGATGTGATACTTTAATATATTATATATTAGTTTGTTCCTTGTCTCCATGACAGATGAGGATGTTAATTTTACCTATATATGCAAAAACAATACTAGTAAAATAGAATGACGCTTGTTTTAGAAAAAATGACAAAACATATCACTTTTAAATTCTACCACAATAATTCATTCGTAAAAGATAAATAAAGTGTTAGCTTATCTCACTTTTTAATTTGAAGCAACATTTGAATTCATATTCATATATAAATTTTCACAAATACACATATATGCATCTCTTTAACTTATCTAAAATAATTCAATAAGATAGACCATAACCTTCTTAAAAAAATAACATAGCATGTTACTTTTCTTATTCTCATATTTATATTTACATTTTCAAAGAACATTGTGCACGCTTCACTTTAATGGATTCAAAGTTAAATTTTCATTTATACTAACTCAATAGAATGCATATAGACATGAATTTTCATATATATATACTAACTCAAAAGCATTAATTTAAAGATGAAATTGTGTTCTTGATTCTCAAAATTAAATAAGGGATTTAAATGATTAGTAATTTTTTAGAAATTAGCCTATAATTGCTTTCTTTTTATCGAATAATCATGAAATATATGATGGGGAATCTAAAATTTTGCATGGATGTCACAAATTTTGAAAATGTAAAAAAGTTGTTTACTTTTATAAAGGAGGCTAAAAAATGTCAGTTTTTGGTTATGAAATGTCCAAATCACCTTTGGAGATACATTTTTGAATGCATTTAAAGGTAATTAATGCCATGATTTGATCATGCGACTTGTGTAAGAAAATCCATTGAACTATAATCCAATGTGGTAATTGAATTGTAAACCGAAAAAAAAAAAAAAAAAACCCATTGTATGTACCAACTTTCATACTCCATAAACCAGAAATTCTCTTTGACTTTTTCTCCATTCGAATATTAAGAAGAAAGTTGATTAGTTTATTTTTCAAATTGAGAGGTTATCATTTACAAATTATTTAATAATTTTTTTCTTATTACTTACCATTTTTAAATTATTAAATCCAACAATGTTACATGTATAATTGAGGTTGACAATCACACACATGAGAGGAGAGCCACACTGAATAAAAAAATCGTGAGCCTCTCTTTCTATGACTACATTATCAATCAGAGTTGTCAATTTCAATTATACAACTAAAATAATTCCAACATACCCATATTAATGTAGAATTCTGCAAATTATTATTCATTCCTTTGGTTTGGTTTTGTAAATCCTTTTTTTTTTTTAATAAATATAGTGATGTCCTCCATATAATATTGCGAAATACTCGGGAAATATAGCCTAATAGCCTAAATAAAAGGAGGATTTTCCAAATTAGTCTAAGAAATAAAAACATTTGAAAACTAGTCTCCAAACAATCAATTTTCCAAAAATATCCCTTATAAAGAAATTGCAACCAAAGCCACTACAATGTTTAAAAACCTTCAAATAAGTCCCCAAAGAAATATAGATCAAAATTCTTTAATAAATTTAGATCCAAATATTATACAAAATTTTATTGATCTAAAAAACGCTACAGAAAATGAATTAACCTATTTGGAAGAAGATTTGAAAGACTTTTTTATAGAATATTTAGACCCAAAACTAAAAAATAAAAATGATTCCATAGATGATGAAGCAATCAAAATGGAAAAAGATATATATAAATTAATTCTTAATTTAAGAAGAAGAATTAAAGAATTAAACATAATTATTCAAGAAAAAATATTGGTAAAAAATAATGAATTTTATAAATTCTATTGTGATATTTTAAATACTTATGAAGAATCTAATTGGCTCAAAAATATTAACCCATCCGCTGCACACTCCGAAAAAATGGTATCAGAGCCAATTGACGAACCAAAAATAATGATGAATATAGTAGACGAAGAAAATATAATTGAAGGATTTTTGGAAAATGTTAAAAAACATTAAAAACCTAGTTATCCCTACTTACCTAAAAACACTACAAATGAAAGTTTTGAGGATATACATAAAAGGCTAGAAAATCTAGAATATAATCTACAAGTAGGAAATGCATTATTAGATAATAATCTTAGAGGAAAAGATAGGATTATAATTAATCCACCCCAAGATTTTAGGATAACAAAAAATAAAAGAAAAAAGCATGAAGAAAAACAATATATGATAACAGATGTAGAAGAAATAGAACAAAAATTCTTAAAATCTACAGGTGAAGAGTATGAAGAATATAAAAAACAGTTAGAAGAATTAACTGAAAAAATGGAAAATATAAAGATGAATACTAACCCATCTTCAAGTCAAGATATTAAAGTAGAATTTAGTAGTGATGAAGAACAATATAAAGATTATCCTTATGGTACCCCAATACCTAATAAGGTTGATATTAATCAATATAGAAAAACCCAGAAAAGATATACTGGAAATGTAAGAAAACAATCTATAAAAGAAATAAATCCAATGAAATCTTATAATGAACCAATCCACACAACAGGAATATGGTTAGATTTAGATTGTGTAGATAAAAATAAAGCTATTGAAACATGGATAAAAAGTACAGATTTAGCTATGCAATTTAACAAATGGGAAACATATACGGCTTTTGGATTTATAGAACATACATTTAGAGGAACTGTCTCTGAATGGTGGAGAAAGTTACCAGAAACCATCAAAGGAGGTGTAAAATATGGAGTAAATAGAACTGAAGTATTAGATAATAGAAATTCTTTAAATGAACAAAATATACAAGAAATATTAAAAAGATTTGAGAAAATCTTAAGAATAGAATTTCTAAGAAATAGACATATCTCTAATGAAGAAGAAAGAACACAAGAAGAATATAACCAAGGTATGATTGCAATGGAAAATCTAAAGATATGTGATATGTGTGAATTAGAAAGATATACATGTAAATTTGAAGAATTATACTATATATTAAATCAAGGAGATTATCAAGAAAATAAACCTATTTTAAGATCTTATTTTACAAAGTTACCATTTCCATGGGGGATCAAGTTATTAAAAGAATATGAGAAATTATTACCTCTAGGAAAAGAAGAAGGAGTTGAAATAGATAGTCTTGGAAGCAGAATTGAATTTACAAAAAGAATGATAAGTATGTGGTGTAGAGAAGCACTAGAAAATAAGAAAGCTTATAAAATAAGAAAGAATTCATTATGTTGCTACAAAGATAATGGCCAGGTAGAACAATTTGGATGCTATAAAAAGAAGTATAAACCATATAAGAAATATAAAAGAAAATTCAAAAATTATAAAAAATTCAGTAAAAAGAATTTTAAACCATATAAAAAATATTTCAAGAAAAGAAATTGGAATAAGAAATCTAAACCAAGATATATTAAAAAACGTAGATGTTTTATTTGTAATGAAGAAGGACATATTGTCCCTCAATGTCCTAAAAAGAAAGATAGACAAAATATAAAAACTCTTAGAATTTATGAAAAATTCCAAGATGATAGTGATATTGAACCAATTGAATATTTTTAAGATCTAAGCAGTGAATGCAGTAGTATTTACGAATTAGATACATCCTCATCATAGGAAGAATATGAGGAAATAGTATATATGAATCAAGAAATACAACAAACAGAAATAGAAATAGAAACAACTGAAGAAGTTGAAGATTCTATAGAAGGTATTAATCAAGAAATAACTTTTGATATTAAAAAATATGCAGGAATCACTAAGAAGATATTAGATCTACAAGAAAAAGATGTATTCCATCAAGGATTCTTAGGAATTTTACCAAGGGTAAATAAAACAATTGTAAGTATGAATTTTAAAGAAATGTCTATTAACATAGAAGATACTATAGGAAAGGCAAGAATTCCTATAATCACAAAAGAATGGGTAAAACAAAAGTTATCCAAAATCCCAGAAAATGTAAGAAACAAATTAAAAATGTATTGAGTTAGGAGGAGTCCAAATAATGGTAAAAGAATTTTTTAGAGAAGGTATGAATATACCAATAGAAATATACTGTATGGACAATAGAATCTTACAAGATCCTATAGATACTCTATTAGGAACAGTTGTAGGAAATTTAGTCTATCAGAAGATAATATTTACTGTAAAATCAAATTATGCAATATCATTAAGTGATGAAAATATTGACCAAAGCTTCAATTTATATTATAGAATTGGTAACTTGAAAATGTTACGAAGAAGTAAGGCTGTTAGTATAAGCATAAAATCAATTTTTGCTTTTAGTACTACCCATCATAACAATCTAAGAAAAATAACTGATAACATTATTATACATAAAGATTTTGAGGAATTAGCACAATACATACCTCCTAGAAAATACCAAGAACATGAAGTCACTATACCAGAACAAATAATGCTTGATTTTCATAAACAAGCTAGAGAAATTAATTCTGAAGGAAAATTAATAAGAAGAAATAGTGTCAGTTTAGAAGGAGATAATCTTATAGCAAGATTTTCCTCGAGACAAGACCCTAAGATAAGCAGACTTAAGAATCTAAGCATTGCTGAACCATCAAGTTCTCAATACTATATCAAGACAAGATATGTGAACCAAGAAGGATATAAGAAGAATCTTCTTGTCCTCATAGATACTGGAGCAGATAAAAGTCACGTAAATGCTAAATTTGTTAGTCACCTAACAGAATTTGAAATAACAGAACCATATATATTTAAAGATTATTTAGGAAATAATCTTGAAATCAGAAAATATGTTAAGTTTCCTCTTATACTTATAGGAGAAGACCAAAGAGAATATACTAAAGAAATAATTCTATACAAAGATGAATTATATGGATTAGATCGTTCACCTATTCTATTAGGAATGAAATTTCTTGAGAAATATAATCCTTACAAAATTTGTCAAGGATATTTAAAAATAACAGTTGACGATAATGCAATTATCATTCCAAGAATAGATGAAAATATGAAATCATTGTTATCATGGAAAGAGTAATTAGTACTAATCCTATGAGTCCATATATTGAAATTACACTCAATATAAAAGATTATTGTAGAATTAAATTTCATGCTTACTTAGATACAGGAAGTACAATAAGCCTATGCTTACCAAATGTACTGCCATCTGAATACTGGAAATATAATTCAAAGAAAGTTGTAACTGCTACAACAGCAGGTGGAAATAAGGTAATATATAGCAAGTATGCTACTCAAGTACCTTTTCTAATCTCTTTTAGAGAAGTATTTGTTGATACAATATATATGTCAACCACAATAGGATGTGATATTTTATTAGGACAAAATTTCCTATTAAAATATGCACCATTTACACAATATATTGATAAATATATGTTCACAACACCTTGTGCACATAAAATATTTACACAAAAAATAAATAAAGCTGTTACAATTGCATATAGAGAAATAAACCATCAGAGTTCCTCAACCCAGCGTGGTGGATGTTGGAGTACAGAAAAATTTAAACCAGTTACAGTTTTAAAAATGACAACAGAAAATAGGATTGAAAAATTGAAAAAGGAAATTTCTGAAACATATTCTGAAAATCCATTAGAAAAATGGAATATTGACAAAGTAAAGGCAAAGATAGAATTAATCAATCCAGATACTATTGTTAGAGTTAAACCTATGAAATATAGTGTTGATGATAAAAAAGAATTTCTAAATCAGATAAAAGAATTGTTAGAAGCTAAATTAATTAAGCCTAGTAAAAGCCCTCATAGCAGTCCAGCCTTCATGGTTAGAAAACATAGTGAGATAAAAAGAGGAGTTCAGAAATATGAAGATTATTTATTACCAAAGAAGTTTCTAATTAGAACTGATAATACTCAAGTTAAAGCATTTCTGAAAAATAATGTTGATCCATCTATTAATAATAGATATATTATTAGGATACAAATTTGGTTTTCATATTTTAAATTTGATATTGAATACATAAAAGGTAAAACTAACTTTCTTCCTGATTATCTTAGCAGGGATGGAGCTAGAACAATTAAGGAGGAAAGTCCAGATACTTGAAATTAAAGTTTCCTATTTGGAAGCTCAAATTCAAAATATCCAAGATAATCTTCGAGGCAAAAATATAGCCCTTGAGGCAGAAGATACTTGTACCAAACCTAGTATCCCTTCACAGGGACTTGTGAATACTAGCTCTCTTCTCGAGGATAAAGGGAAAGAAAAGAAAGTAATAGGAACCCCTTCACAGGGAATACTCAAACCTATTACTGATAATAGAGATATTCAAGATATCAAAAGAGAAGATAGCTCTTCACAGAGCCAAACTCAATCTAAACTTTCTATTGAAAGGATAGATCCCAAAGATATTGTCAAGATATGCCATGAAGCAAAAATGCCCAAAAAAGATAACCATGAAGAAGTAACACTCTTTATTGTTATTTTTAACATTCTATCAGATTGGTATTTGGAGATTGGAAAGTGGATGAAGACTCTCCACTATTCAAAATACAACAAGATAAACTTCTATCCAGGAGCACCAGCCAATTGGGTTCGAAATTGCTTTGAAATAGGAAATATACTTTGTATATATCCAAGTAAAGATCTTAAAGAAATAGCTCAGCTTCCAGCCAACATCAGGCAAGCTGTCAAGAGATACACTGAAGTTGTTAAAACAACAAATATATATATCAGATTCCATTCAGCAACAATGGAATGGGATCCTGTCCTAGAATATATGCATCCATCGTTCCATGTGATCAAAATG
>NC_036238.1:20101386-20114529 GCF_002742605.1 Olea europaea var. sylvestris
AAGACAATGAAGAATTCGGTGGAGATAAGATGCTCTGCTACCCAACAAAGAAAGGGGAAGACACATTTCCAAGATAAGATTCCTAACTCTCCTATAAAAGGAGGATAAAGGAAGAAGGAAGATATCTCGAAAAAATCTATCTCTATTCTCTGATAACACATTAGAGAAAAATTCTTTGTAATCTGTATACACCACTTGTATTCAGAAAAATATTAGATAGCTTGAAGATAGGAAAGCGTGTAATAAGGTAATCACTTATGGAGTTCTAAACTTCATAAGGTGAGTACCAAAGGTATGTAAATATAGTTTGTAAGCATGTACAATTTCAGTTTATGAATATCAAAGTAAAGTTTGTTATGTTCAACAAAGCTTTCATAAAAGGATTTCGTTAAATTTCTCATGATTCCTCGGCAGTACAGATAGAGATTTTAAAAGATTTTCAAAACATTGATTTTGAATGGATGTTAGCCATGCCAAAGTACCCGTCTTTAACAAATGGTTTAGGGGAAAAGGGCAGTTTTCTAACAAAAAATTGTAGCACCTTGTGTGTGAGTTATCTTTTAAAATTTCGTTCCAAGTAGGAACTTGATTCTGAAAAGAGTTTGGATAGAGGTGAAAACAGAGACTCTGGATACTGTGAGATAGCGTCTGTGGAAACACGGCTAGTTCTCTAGAATGAGAAATGCAACCTTAATTGAAATTTTTTTTGCGGAAGCAGTTGTGGACCCAAATGATTTCAAAAACATTTTAAATCTTTACTTGATTCAGAAGATTGATTAAGTACATGCAAAGTATCTATAAGAGCATACTGGAGGGAAAACCTGTTTATTTCCACTTGATTACTGTAAGTTATTTATTTATCTTTACATGCTTATGTTTTAATTATTCTTGATGAGTAATTCACAAGCATCCACTTCCACTGTTAATGATGATAAGAATCTTATTTTATTTTTAGATGAAGAAGATGTTTCTTTCCTTCTCAAATTAGATGTAAAATCTGATGTTATATTCCCTATTGGTAAAGAAAAAATTGAAGAAATATATAGAGATATAGATTATAGTTGTAAGAATAATATAGGATTTGATTCTGTGAAAACTCATAAAGAAATAAGAAAAGTAGAAGATATTATAACTAAACATACGGATATACAAGAAGAAATCTCAGAAGGATTATTTAAAGGATATATAACCAAGAAATGCCAACCTATAATCTTTAAAGAACTATTAAAATATAAAGAATATTTAAAGGTGTTCAAAAGATTAAAAAATATAGATATAGGACCTGATTGACAATTTCCTAAAGATATAAGATAGATCTTGCAAATAATTTCATTAAGGGCAATATAGTACTTTTTATAATAAAGGCTATTGTGAAAAATAGTAAGAATTTACCAGCCATTCTTAAAGTTGTCCCGAAATACTCCCTATTTAAGCATTGAAGAAGTTATTTGTGAAGATTTTGTCACGAAGGTAGTTGATCATTAATGAACATACTTAAAGTTATGAATAATATACTTCAATTACACCCTTTAAATGCTACTCCTTAGATGATAATCGTAAATAATGACAGTTTAATTGTTGAATATAATTGTAGAGACCGACATTTCAGATGTCGAACTCGACACTCTATAAATATCAGGAAAGACATTTAATCTGTCTTTTTTAACGGTTCGTTATTTTTTGGTAAAATTTATTTATAGGAACCCGTACCACTTGCATTCTTATGAAGTGCAATATATTATTTGTACTGAATGCTTATCATTATTATTTGAAATTTTCAAGTGTGAGTAATATTCTAAGATTCATCGTGTAGCATAAGGGACATTTTGTGCATGCAGATGACGAATGAAAGTGAGCGAGAAAACAATACCATTTCAATCTTAGTTTTAAGTAATGCACCCTAGCAGGACTTGTGTTACGATATATGGAGAAGCTTCATATTCTCGATCTATGTACCAAAATCAAATTGAAGTTGAAAGTCCCGAATATATAATGTATTTTCGTTCGAAATACGTGAAGATAAAGACTTGAATTGGTACATATTAATTCACAAGAAAACTGCTCTTTGTGTTAGTATTCGCGAAACGAGCCAATGGATGCAAATAAATTACTAGATTCAAATTGGCAGAGAAAGAGATCGTCTCTATGACTTGGAATTTCTTTTAGTCGAGGAGTGAATATCAATGTTTTGACACTTTGTACTGCCTTTCTTCAACCTTGATATGAAGGCACCTACAAGTGGGTAGTTCTTATTTGCAAAAACGAGATAATGCATGTAAGCTCATAACTGTAAACAAGAACCTATCTATAGAATTGCACAGAACATGCACAATCATAACTGAGCCTAAACGAGATAACGAATTTTGACTAAGCAAAATAACCTATTTGCAGAATCCCAAGAACATTATCGAAAAAACTATAAATAAACGCAGTTTATCGAGATTCGATACTCTTGCAGGAACATCGGTAGCCGCCAAATTGTCGAAGAGGAGTAAGGTAGGATTGAGTGAGAGAATGAGGTGGCTGCCTCAATTGAGAACTGAACTTTACAAATAGTTGTTTTATGAGGGACGAAAATACCAAATTGGCTTTCAATTGGCATGAATCTTTGCCAAAAATATCAGATTTCTGTGGCTATCGGTGGGATTGAGGGACACCAATAGCGCCTTTAGGTTCAGAACGTGAGATTGTTAAGAGAGAGACGATAACCGATTTTAGGACTTGTTCGGTCGTTATTTAGAGAATTGATTTTTGACTATTAGAGAGAAAGGTGGATCCTACCGGTAAAAGAAGAAAAAATGACAGTTGAATAATGAAGAAACGGTCAAATAATTAATTTTTTTGGATAAAAATCAATACCAAACATACACTTAATTTCATTACAACATTTGAAATTTATTTATTTATTTGGATTTTGCTTAACAAAGTGGGGGTGGAGGAGTGTGGGTCTCGTGGATTTGATGGAATGTTTATTTGAAGGTTTTACCCATCTTCATTTTGGAGCTGTAAGAATTGCACTTACCCTCCATGGAAGAAAAGGTCTCCCGGCTGTTTCTAGAATTGCTCTTCTAGATACACGATTTGCTGATTATCAACATGCATGTATTGGCACTGTGGAAACTACACTCAATGCGAGAACGGTACTTGTTACTATGTTTCCAAATTTTAATATGCCAATTGCGGATCAATTATTGTTATCAGCTTTAAAAATTCAGGTCCATATTGTTGGAGCAGTTCCAACAGCAGTCACATATGGAGCAACACTTCATTACCAGGTGGCTTACAGAATTCAAAATCACTCTCTTGATTTTGCCACTCCTAATGGGACGGATGATGCTTTATTAATTCAGATAGGAACAGATCAGCCAAACTATACATATGTCCCTAGACAGATTCCTAGATCCGAGCTCATTAAATTGGTCCCTCAAACCTAGGTTACTAGTTATGAGCAACATCACAAGGCGTCAAAAGACTCTCTGCCTATACAATCAGCAACTCATCATTTCAGGAGAAAGTCAAATGGCGAAATTGAGATCATGTTTCAAAAAGAACCTGCAAATAAAAAGCCTCCCTGTTTTCCAACACAGTTTGCTTTTTGCAATGGAGAAATTCCCATTTATGGATTTGATGCAAATGGCAGGCCAATTTATTGCAAATCTGATAACTCAGGACATATTTATTGGGATGTATGTTTTTGTGCAAAATGCATAGAAGATGAAGAGGATCTATTTAACGATCCTCCTTCCAGGAAGAAGAAGAAAAAGAAGAATAGCCAACAAAAGTTGCGTGAAGCATATGAAAACAAATTTGCAGGAGTTGATTTGTTAGGAGAACCCTCTGGAAAATTTGACCATTACATCAAGTACACTCCACCTCCTACAAGTAATGAATCTATTATTCCTACTGGTTGGGATGATGCTAATGATGATCCATGGGATTGTGACCAACTACATAAAAAATGGGACTGGGATAATAGTCCACCTCCATCTCCTCAGATAGCTATGCCTATAGCTATGTTCCACCCTCCTCAACAAGAAGAGTTTCCTCCATTGTCCTCTTTTGACAAAGAGCAGTCAACTCATGCCTGGAAGATCAGAAATCCCACATCTAGAAAATCGGATGGTTCAGTTGACCAGCTTTCAGCAGCAGAAGCAGTTTTAAACTGGCAGTCAGAAAATGCAGTCCAACAAAATTTCCTGTTGAGAAAAATTGATCAAAGTCAGCAAAGAATTGAAAGGACTCTACAACAACAAGCACAAACACTATTAACCCCTCTTCAAACCTGTAAACAAAAGATTGAAACCCTCCATACTGAAATCATGATCCTTTTATAAAACCATTTACCCATAACAGATCAAGAAAGAGAAATAAGAAATCTCAAAAAACAACTCATTTCTCTTGAAAACAATTCCATGATCCCAACTTCTACTCCATATCACCCTATCTCATATACCCATATATCACAAACTTCAGGACCCATGTATTCAACAGGAGCTTATGAATCCACATCTTCTCTCTTCACTCCTGAAGAATGGGAAAAGAAATTGACACCTCTTTCTTATCCCGATATAAAGAAAACCAAACCATTAGCCTCACAAAATCTACAAATTTTACCTCCACCAAACCTAGAAAAAAGACCACAAATGATGATAAAAAACCCCATAACCACTTTCCTACAAAAAACTCAAAACCGTTCCTCCATAACTCCTATTTTAACCATCCCAAATGAAACTAGTTCTGAACTTGAAGAGTCCTCAGATGAATTTCTAGAAGATCATCCTCCTTTTTATATGGCTGACAGAACACAATCAAGTCAAACTCAACAAGGAATTCCTGTTGTTGATGAGCCAGAAATAATTGATGAAGAAATTGCTGATCCTCATGTTGTGAATAATTATTATTCACAAAATAGTACTTCAGCAACCAAATTCACTTTTGATGATATTCCTCCAGCTTTGTGGAAAGAATGATTTCAAGAAATGAAAGCATGGTGTTTAGCAGAATTACAAAGGCCAAATATGACTCATTCTGCAGTCATAAAATCTTTTCTGGCAAGAATCACTGGGTTCTTAAAAGATTGGTATGATGCTCTTGGAGAATATCGCCAGATCCAATCTAAGTTCTGTGGGAATTTGTTCATTTTGAGAAAGCAAATGAAAAGGAAGGTTTATCATACAGATTACAGGGATATGTTGGGAGTGAAAAGCTTTTGGTCTGGTGAGTAGGTCTGGAAGGAGGTTGGTTTTTCCCTTTATATGTTTGACATCAAAGTCAAAGTTTGAAAACCATTCTGCCCATCTGAGTAGTTGAGAATTTGGAATGTGTTTTTGTTTGAATGAAAGCATTTTAGGGAATGCTGACATGTCCATTTCAATAAGAAATTTGTGTCCAATGAGATGAAACTGAAATTTCTCAATACCACGTTTTACCGCCAAGATTTCTTTGAAAGTGGAATGATAATGTTTTTCTGCTTCTGAGAATGCTCCACTTTTGTATCCACAAATGTTTCTTTTTCCATTTTTCTCCTCCAATAGAACTGCTGCCCAATATAGATCACTTGCATCAGTTTGTAAGATCCTTTTCGCGTTAGTAGGGATAGATAGAGCTGGAAGTTCTTGCACCTTTTGTTTGATTTTTCAGACTGCTTCTGTTTGTTTTGAAGACCACGGTGGTGCATCTTTTTTCAGTATGTTCTGCAATGGTCTGATAATAGGAGTTAAATGATCAACAAAATCGGCCATGTAATTTACAATCCCAAGGAACTGTTGGACTTCTCGTTTAGAGAGATCTGTGTCTGCAAACTTTAACAATTCCTGACCAACATGTGGTTGTAAAGAATATTGACCATCTTTAATATGCATGCCCAAGAAATCAATTTCAGAGACTCCAATAACCATCTTTTTCTGAGAAAGCATTACTCCAAATTGTTTTGTCAGATCAGCGAATTGAGACAACAGTTGAGAATGAGAATCGGCATCTTTTGAGAACAAGAAAATATCATCAATATAGATTAATGCTGACTCTAATATTGGATGATAAATTCTTGTGATAGCCTTTTGGAACAATGAGGGGGTCGTCTTAAGACCGAATGGCATAACCGTCCACTAATAGTGGTAGTTTGGGATACAGAAACCTGTCTTATGCCTTTCACCTTTCTTAATTCCCAATTGCCAAAATCCCGCTTTTAGATCAAACTTTGAAAATATCTGCGCCTTGGACATACTGGCAAATAAAGTTATTTTGTTTGAAAGAGGGAACTTGTTATCAGCAAGGAAGTGATTCAATGGTTTATAATCAATCACAAGTCTCATTTTTCCACGAACTTTTTCACTTCTTTTGTTGACATAAAATGCTTGGCATGCCCATTGAGAAGTTGTGGGTTCAGTGAGACCTTCATCTTGCAATTGGCTTAACTCTTTGGTTGCTAACTGGAGGTGTTCAGGGCTCATTCCAATATGGATGGCTTTAGTAGGGTTAATGTCTTCATTTCTTTTGAAAGGTAGGGATATGAAAAAATTTGGATTTTTCCATAGAGGGTGAGTGCATTTGGTGAGAAAATCTATGTGAGAATCTGCACAACATTCTCGGATTAATAGGCTTGTTATATCATCAAGGCTGGTTATGGAAAAATATGTGGTTGGCTGTATGTATGGCAAAAAGTAGGACTTGCATCTAAGGCCTTTTGGAAGAGGAATAACACGTTTTGCCCACAATTGTCGAATGATGTCAAAACCAATTACAATATCCTTCCCTGGTAAAGATGATCCAAGTAACTTGTGTGAGACATTACATTCAGGAAAGAACTGAAGTGTCACTGGCTTACTTATCAACTCTATTGAAAAATACTCATTATTGGCTGCCTGAAATGTTTGCTAATGTGTTTTCTACATGTCTTTGGGGAGAATGGTTGGATTTAAGATCGAACAAGCTGCTCCAGAGTCGAACAGACCTGCAACTGTGATTGGTCTTTCATATTTTCTTGGAAATATTTTGACTTCAATCATCGGAACTGGAAGACTAAGATTGATTACTTGCATTCCATAGCATTCCTCTATACTGTCATAGCCATTAGTGCTCTCATCATCGGAGTCAAATTCCAGTACGAAAATAGTTTCAGGGGACTGCTCATCTTCTTCAGAGAATACCGATTCAAGGTCCGCTTCTTCTTCCACTTTTGTTGCTGCATAGATTTGGTGTAAAATTTTCTCCTTTTTGTTGGTACATTTTTTTGCAAAATGATCCTTCTTTCCACAGATAAAACACTTGTCTCCCTTTTTCTTTGTGGATTTCCTTTTAAAATATCTTCTTATTCGAGAAAAAGATATGGAAAATCTTTTGTTTCGAAATTTGAATCTCCTCATGTGGAATTTCTTCTTCCCTGGACAATCACAACTCTTGTTATCATGTCGGCACTTAATCTTCAAATCTGGCTGATCACACGCCTTTTCAAGCTTCTGTCCTGTTTTACTGATATCCTTTAAAAACTCTCTTTGATTGCAGAGTTTTTTCAAGGTTCTTTTGACCCAGTTGTGAAGCTCTCCAAATGAAGTGATTCCCAATGATTGTCCTTCTATTTCAATCATTCTGAGTGTCTCTTGACCAAGAGGCTGTGGGATGGACTCTAAGTAAGCCTGCTTTATATTTGTATCATCCATTCCACCAATGAGGTAGTATCGCCTGGCAGCATTGTGGAAATGTTTATCTAGATCTTTAGGATTGTAAGAACAACATTTCAATTTGAAGAATTCTTCTCTTGCAATATCCTTCAAATGATTCGTCTTTCCACAGTTCTCAAGCTAATGATTCTATGAAAACATCTATTGTTGGGGAATTAGAATATTGGATCTGGCGATATTCTCCAAGAGCATCATACCAATCTTTTAAGAACCCAGTGATTCTTGTCAGAAAAGATTTTATGACTGCAGAATGAGTATTATTTGGCCTTTGTAATTCTGCTAAACATCATGCTTTCATTTCTTGAAATCTTGCTTTCCACATCAATATTAATTAAAGATACACACGTGATTTAAATTTTCTAGAAGGTTAAAAGTGTTTAATTTGTGACATTTTTGCAAGTAACAATTCAAAAAGCAACATGAGATCTATTTCCCTCATATATAATTTGTTACTCAATAATAAAAAAAATATGAACTAATTGAATCAAAAGTCAGAAACTTGTATATTTAGGTTGATTATTTTCATATTCGATGAAAAAACTTTGAATAAAAGATAGTTGAAGCAGTTCTCAACCTTCTTTGGGTTTGATTTGTGCAAAATTTTCTCGTATGATTTCAATTTTGCTTGATGTGGAGTGTGTAGGTTTCGAATTTCTATCAGAAATCGTCTAATTTTTGCAATGTGCTTTTAACACAGTTTCTTCCGGTTATAATGGAGTAAAACTATAGTATTTGTGCTTTAACACTTGTTTAAAATGATTTTTCGAAAGCACCCCAAATTAAGGAAATTTCTTTAAGTTACCCATATTAAAACGAGAAAAATGTGTTATGGATATAGCAAGATCCCAAGAATAAGTAGCACTTAATTATTAGGTGAAATTGGTGACTAATAATCTCTTAAGGTGCCAAGCGTATGTAGCTCTTAATTATCAGTTGTAAATGGTGACTAATAATCTCTTTAGAGGTATCAAAGTGAGAGTTCAAGCTAGCATGTCGAATAATAGGGCCGGTCAGGCATCAACTAGCCTGAACCGGCCCGTATTACTCAACGATTGAACTTAGCTCGGACCCAATTTCAAAAGTTAGAACGGGACTAGCCATCCGCCTGCTTCAATGCATGCAGATTGGTCTAGTTCGGACCAAGCCATGTCGTTGAAGAACAAGGTTTTCTTAATTTTTAATCTCATAATACCCCAAATTCCAAAAACATAAAAATTCCTTTAGAATTCTGTCCATTCAACAAGAAATATACCCCAACCTTTATCATATAAATTTCATAATGACGGCAATCAGAAAGGTCGGATCTCAATGTAAAACATTTGCAATATGAGAAACCCGTTAGAGAGAAGAAACCAATTGTTCTTGTTGCCTTGTCTTGTTTGGTGGAGATTAAATTTTGTTTTTAATGAATTTTAATAGAAGTTGATAAAATGTGTAATTGAAAAATTGTGAATCCCGTGAAAATATATGATTAAATTAATTGTTGATTTTAATTTTCATCAAATATGGGTATATTGCCATGTGGCAAAATGTAAAACTTGATGCACACCAAACATGATTGTTATTTTAGCTACTGGTTCCTAAAATAGGTTATGTCATAGTAAAATCCTAAACGGTAATTCACACTTATAAGCAGTGGCAAACGCAGATATTTTGAATTAAAAGGGCACGATCAAACATGCAAAAAGAGATGTGAAGATCGAAACTATCACATTTGCATCCGCTACATTTCTTCCTCGAACTTTAGTCCTCCCGTCTCTCTCTCTCTCTCTCACTTATGCTTCATAGTATTGTGTTTGTGTCTTTCTTATTGCATGTTGGAATTCCAATGAGATCATAGGTAAGCATGTGTGAGACTTTAAATGAAACAAACATAGTATACGGTGATATAGAGGCTACTTGTTTTTTGGTCCAATTAAAAATTGTAGTAAATATTACAGTTCATCGAAGTAGCCCATTTAAAGAGTTAGACGCATCTTTTTAAGTCCCTCGTTTGATGCATATTTAATTTTTTTTTATGTTCATTTAGACCATTTGATACGTATATGATGTATTTTCGAAATGAGTTCGAAATGATGTAAGCGATTTATGGATTCAATTGGTGTACGATCATCAAAGAATTTTTAAAGTTAATATGTTATCGAAATTCTCGAAATACTAATTTGAAACGAGCCACTTTAATGTGTCTAACATTTGTTATGATTGACCATTTCGTGCATTGTTAACAAAATGAAAAACTAAATGGTGAACACTTCAAGATGATATTAAGAATGCAATATTCCGACTACGCACCCCCATAATAACCCAAAAATTGAGACAAAAACATAAAAATTTAATTGTGGTCAAATACGGGCTAATTTATACACATTTTATGGTGTGCCAAAGTAGAAAAGTAGGAATTGATTTTTGTCCAAAAAGATTGAGAATCTGAATGTCTTTCATTTGGGTTTCGTTTCAAAATCCTAAATACTAATCTAAAAATCAATGACCCTTCCAAAGATGTCACAATATCGATTTTTGATTTCTTAAAAAAAAAAATGAACTGGTGGATTACTTGACCCACTAGGACCCATTGCAGGTCTGCCAATGCTTATAGTGACATTGTCTATTAAGCTATCAGCGTATAATATTAGGAAAATGCTACACTTATAGAAAATGATTCACGGAATTTTCTTACAGGTAACACTCGATAAAAATTCATTGAAAGTTTGGGGGAGAGGGGAATAGTTTCAATGGTAACACCAATAAAAGTTCTATAAATAAAAAATCTGTACATATGACTTTTTTTATAAGGGTCCGTTTGATTGCAAATATGAAATTTGGGTGGAAAGAAAATGAATTTTAGGAAATTGAATTGCCTATAAATTATTTTCCTGAAAATTGTAAATTATTGTGTTTAATTTTTATAATTTTTCACGTCAAAAATGTTGAAATGAAGTATTTTTTTGTGTTCGTTTGACTTTATTTTATATAAAAATTGTCAATTAAAAGGATATAATTTACTGGTACTAGAGATGAAATTTGTTTCCATTATAAAAAAAATAAAATTCAAGAAAATCCTTTATTTTTTGGCGTTCGTTTGACTTTGTTTTACATGGATATTGTCAACTAAAGGGAATATTTTTTTACAATAATTCTTAAAATTTGTTTCTATTGCAAAAAAAAAATAATAATAATAATAAAAATTGAAAAAAAAATCGCTACAGTAATTGAGAATTCCAATTCTCACCATTTTGGTGAAAATTCCAATTCATTGATTGCATAGAAAATGCTGACGTGGCAAGAAAGTAGGAATTTCAATTCTAGAGAAAATTTTGGACAATCAAACAATCAAAAGTTGGAACATGAAATCCATTTTCCTTGGAAAAAGTGGAGCAATCAAACATAGCCTAACATCAAATTTTTTATGTAGAGCTGTACCATGTACTAATAAAAGATTTGTGGTAAAAAATTCCAACATTGAGTAATTTAAACATTAACTTGCTCTTTGTAATTTCAATTATGCTACATAAATATGCTCAATGATAGATTAAAAAAGGGATACATGTCGATACATGATTGAATATTTTGAAGAAGAAAAAAATACATCCAAATAGGCGTTGCCAAGTCAATCGGTCCATTTTGGCCTGTCTTTGAGCTTGTTCAATCATTATTATTCAATTGTAATTTTTTTTATTTCTCCAATCTAGTCCTTTTGACATCAATATGAATCAAGATAAATCTGGTTGTACAGGTCCTGTTTTCAGGCCAGACACATGTTGAGTTATGTGGGTAGGCCGGGGGTGGGTAATTATTTAAAAAAAAGTCACCCACCCCTTGCAAGTGTGAGTGTCTTGTACATGCCCTGTGAAACACGACTCGTACGGCTAGCTTCGTCCATATGAATCATCGTGCTTTCACTTCAAATTACATATTGTAATTTGCCTTCTACATGTGGGTTGAAGTTATATTATTGTTGACACATAAAAATTCAGCCCAAATCGAACAGCCCAGAGAATAAAGTCCAATTGGAGGGTCCCCAAATCAGATAGCCCAAAGAACGAAATCCAATTGAACGAATTAAGGTGAATGCCCAAATAAGGGGCCCAATAGTGCGGTAACGCCATCGCCCAAGTTTGCAAGTCGCTCACAGTCTGAACGAATAGAGTGGCATACGGTCGTCCAAAGTCTCTCCCAAATCTTCAAGTCGCCCAAGGTATCAACAAACATAACGCATTATGATGCAGTTATTGAGGCAGTTGCTAAAGTAATTTCATCACGTTCCACGACTCAAGGGGTTCAATCGAAAGCGGTTGAACGATGCAAGATAATGGCAGCAGTTAAAAGACAGTTGCATGACAAAGTGGCCATTACAAAGAAAGTGGGTAGTTATTGGGCGATCAAGCAGTTTTTTAGAGCAGTTAATCACAAAGGGATCGCCTATGAAGTATAAAAGGGAGAAAGAACTTAGAAGCAAGGACCGAATCCAAAACTCTCGAACAGAGAATATGTAATTTTCATTCTTTTAGCTTTTAGACTTAAACATTTCCTTTTCTGTAACTCGTGTGCTTGCGCCCCTTGGAGGCACGTTGTTTTCCGTTTCTAATTGTAAAGTTCATCGCCAATAAAAAGAACACCCCTTTTTGGGACTTTGTCTCAAGAGGTTTGAAATGGCAGCAAATCGGTTTCGAATAAGAAAATGAGGAGGTGAAGATAGAAGATGAAAAATGCTAAACATTTATAAGGGGGCGAAGATGAAGAGACAGAATATGAACAGCCACATTTCTGCCTAATAGACGGAAATAAATGGCCCTAAGTCTCGGGAACAGTAGTGGGAATATCAAAAGGGAATGGACAAAATTCTTAATGCAAAGCAGTTAAATGCTTGAAGAATTGATGATTAGAAAATTCCACGGACAGATGGACAAAATCAGAGCAGTAACAGTCGTTAGGAACCAATGACGGAGCTGAGTCCTCGAACCATGCGTGCATTGCTTGGAGAACTCACGCAAGACGTCGTTGAGCAGGTAAATCTTCGAAGTATTCATAATATGGAAAGATTTACACAAAGTGGTAATGCACACTATGACAATATGGCCAAACAACTAAAGACGTTGAATGAAACAATGAATAAGTTAGTAGGCCAAATATGTCAGCCGGCTATACCTCTTACAAGTCACTTTCAAACTAGGACGATCGTAGGACATAATCCTTCGGTCCCAAATCCAAGTCAAGGGGTAGAACCACTGGCTGGCCCCTCTACTTCAAATCAAGGAGGTGTTACAATACCAAATCAAGGTAGTATGGAAGAGATCTCTTGCAACTCGTCCTTAGCCTTGTTGATCTCCAAGCATAGAGACTCTTTCTCGGCTACGGCTCGAAGATATTGAGTACGCTTGACCTTTAGTTCAGCATTCTTGGCCAGCATAGTAAGGACCTCGGAGTGAATGACTTTCAACGTCGCTTTAAAGTCGGCAGAAAGATTGAG
>NC_036238.1:20117304-20145649 GCF_002742605.1 Olea europaea var. sylvestris
ATTTTTTGTGAGTGTGTGTAACCCATTTTGTCAAAGTTTGTGAGTACATATATATTAATCCTACAATTTATATCATACATTTAGTTAGATCTTCTTGTGCTATCACTACAACCTTAAAATATAGCATATCTACAAGTTTAATACTTTTATTTTAACCAAATTCTTACATATATAAATACTATTTCTCGCACTAGTTGCTTTAAAGTAAGGGAGGCAATGGACCGGGTCAAGTCGACTTGATACTTAAACATAAAGTTTGTCTCAGATCAGTTTTTTTAATGAGCCAAACTCGGCTCGTGTCCAGAAATTGGGCTCGGTTCGTCCCTTTGATTTCTAGGCCTCATGAATCAAGTCGAGTTAAGTCGTTAAGAAACCCTCGAGTTGTTCGTATTTTAAATAAGTTCACCAAATAAATGTTAGATATTTTTCATCATTTTACATGTGTTTAATTTTTTGTTTTGCGAATGATTTACCGTCCGGATTAGGTACAAGAGAATTTATTTTCAAAAGTTTTCTGAATAGGTGCATCTATTCATTTTTAACAGTCACTTCCAATAGATGTACGCAAGGATTTCAACTGATACACATGTTCAGACAGTTGCCTTAGTTTCTATAAATTCTGGGCGAATTCTCATTTGCAAATACATTAAAATATTATCTTTCTTTCTTTCTCTTGGCATTAATCAGTTATTTTCGAGTGTCTTCTTGATTTGATCAAATAGTCACAATTTGAATCAAACGTTTCCATTGTATCCTGAGAGAAATTTTCTATCATACCCCAATTGTGATTTTGTTGGATAGGAGAGAAATATCTTTTAAAAGATAACATTTTTTCGTGACTTGGAGTTCATTAACTTTTCAAATTTCCCTACATTTTTCTCAACAATAAACTGAAAAATGAGTTAAAAAATTTTAGTTCCAAACGAGTAGAGATGACAAATGACGAGACCTTTTTTCCACCCAATACAAAGCGACCGTGACACTCTTAACACGTGACCATCGGTAAAATTAGAATAATTTCTCGATCAATTGAAGTTACCAACCGCCGAAGCAAAAGCCCAAAATTCAACAGAACAGTATTTTATTATACACTTTCGATCACCCCCAGGAACTGGAGGAAAGAGAATAATTGATCTGAAGTTGGAGATTTTCTACTGGAGAGAGGTTTAGTTCTATCCTGGAAATATCTGTAGATTATATTTTTCGATCAAATATGTTTTAGGGTTTTACACGCTTTTCTAATTCATTGCTCTGATTTTTATCGATTTTATTTTCTGTCAAATTTGTTTTAGGGTTTTTACGCTCGCTGGGTTTCACTTTATTCAGCGCGCGAATGTTTTGTTTAGTCTTCGCGGCACACCGTTTGGTGCTTAACGTATATTGTTAAAAGAAAATTACTGATTTTTTTATTGAAAATGAAAAGAAATTTAAATAAATAAACTTGTTGCTACTCAAGCTCCATGGAGGTAGTTCAACATTGTATCGCACTATATAAAAGTGTGGATTGATTATTGTTAACTACGTATCAAAACTGTACATTTGTTCAGCCTTTTGGTTTAAAGTGATTTGGTCATATCTGAGGGGGAATGGTGTAGAAATAAACGAAAAAAATGTAATTTCTCCCCCCAAATGGCTTAAGCTTTTGTGATGAATTAAATGCAACCAACATGCTGATTCGTACCTCCTATTAAGTGGAGTATTCATGAAAAAGTTGTACACATGACCCGTCATGACATGCTTTTGATGAAGGAATGAATCTAAACAGCAGTTGATGGTCACACTGAAGACAAAATTTAAACAAATATTCTTATGTTTTCCTTAACAACTCAAGTTTTTAGATGCGTGATTCAATAGTTATGCTTAAAATGGGCATGCTTTTATTATTGATTGTGTACTAGACCAAAAAAAGAAAGGATCAATGTTCAACGCATCACACCTAGTAAGAAAAAGTCTTTTGTTTTGGTTCGACTGTTTTGACATTTCGATCACATGTTCTATTTTCTATGCGTGTGATGTGATCACAATGTTCTACTTTCTGCTAGTAATTGCTATTCTATCTTACAAGGACCAATTTGAGTTAGATGATAATGTTTCGTTGTTTGCCATCTTGCGAAAGTCTGCCAATATTTGTGAAATTATGGTATTCATTTTTATACTTCCCCTTTTGTTTATAAAATCATTTATTGACTGCACAGCGAGTAAATTAACATTGTTAGAGCTCAATTTAGATTGCATTCATCCTGGCTGCTACCTTATGTGCTCCTCTTTCATGATAAATTTTTCTGAATTCTTAGCAGGCCTTTTCGTGCCAGACTTTCAAGATTGTTAATTTCCTATTGCACAAGCAGTCTTTTCTTGGAGAAATGCAGTGTTAGACACTATCCTGTGGTAAACTACAATGGTTTTATCAGTTACATTAATTTTTAGTCACAAAGGGATAAGTGGTTTATGCATCAAAAGCGGAATATCTTCGTTGATTGCTGGGAAGCTGTCACTTCTAAGATTTTCCATGGGATGGAAGGGGATTCTGCTTTCATTATTATATCTTGCCAGTTTGGTTGAGTCGGCAAGCAGACCAGGAAAATTTTGGTCCATTGATATAAACACTGGATCATCATCGCTCTACAGCTGGACAATTTGCAGTGCAGCAATATTTGTCGTGGTGGCTCTTGTTCTTTCCTTGTACCTTATCTTTGAGCATTTAGCTTCATACCATCAGCCTGAGGTCTGTGACATTCTTTATTTTTAAGTTTTTAGCTGCACCATCCGTTGTTTCTTTGCTCTATCTTTTTGAGCATTTAGCTTTATACCATCTGCCTGAGGTCTGTGACATTCTTTATTTTTAAGTTTTTAGCTGCACCATCCGTTGTTTCTTTGCTCTATCTTTCTGATGATTGCTTTTTGTTGCATTTTCCAATGGCTTCTGAATATGCAAAAGCCAGAAGCAAATGTAGCTATTCTCTCGATTTAGATATTTAGGTTACTTCATTTTCTTTTATCTTATGCTCCAGACCTGACAGAAGTGAAATTTCTTTCATTTCAGGAGCAGATGTTTTTGATTGGACTCATTCTAATGGTTCCTGTTTATGCACTGGAATCGGTAATGAAATTTGGCCTGTATCTTATACTTGCTATGTTTTTGAACACTGGAGCATTGTAATGAATCCTGTGATAAGCTTCAGTGGCAGAATAATTTTCATGCAATTAACAGATAGGGAAATGTTTTAGGGAATTTTGATTTGTTCTTTCCCTTTAATTAAGTTTGCATTTTTGCATAAACTACAAAATGAACATATGCAGCATGAGCAGGTTTCAAAGTTAGATTGTTTTAGCAACCGCTTTCCTTTTGATATAACTTCTTATTGTTGATACCGTAATTTTGGTTCTACCTTATCTTTAAACTTTACCTGATTTTTTTGAGAATAAATTTGACTGAAGATATATAGTAATTTATATGTCACCTTAGTGATCTCAGGACGCTGCAATTTAAACAATGTGGGATTCTCAAAAGCCTGCATTAAATGCAAGATGAGTACATTCTTGTTGTAGCAAAGTTCCAAACTTTGCAGATATATGGTGCTTCTTTTGTCACTAATGAAAACTGTGATGCCTGTTGCTAAAATGCAGGATGCAGTATCATCTGAGAGCCAATTGTCGTGTCAGAACGTCTTCCATCTAAGAAGACTTATTCCTTTAATTAGGAGTTCTTATATCTGTTTTTCTATTTTATGACAGTTCTTGTCACTGTTAAAGTCGGATTATGCTTTCTACTGTGAAATTATACGGGATTGTTACGAAGCTTTTGCTTTGTATTGCTTTTGGAGATATCTTATTGCCTGCTTAGGTATGTCCCCAAAACTTATTCTTCTTTGTTACATTTGCAGGGTGGTTTGTTATGTTGAATTTATGTTTATAGCCATTGCTTTAAAGCCTTCTGCATGTCCTAATTTTTTCTAAGTTTGATCATTTTCGTATCAAGTAATAAGATTCTTATTCATGAGATAATGAATTTTGTTTTGATTTGAGTTTCTTCTAACTGAGGATCCTCAAGTCTGTCGTTTTCCTCTAATATTTGAATTCATAACTGAAGTATGATAGATAATATTATATTGACCTAGTGGTGCTTATGAGCCAAACTAATATTATCACAATTTGCAACTTCCATGTGAAATATGGTTTATTTCACCAATTCATGGTCTTGTGGGGGGTCCTCCACCCGTGGAGGAAGAATTTGTGAAAAGCTCTGTTTCAAATCCAAATCTGCAGAACGAACTTAGAAACATTTTATCCTTTGTGTTGGCATGGAAAGACTCCGTCATGACAGTAACTACTTTTTTCTCAATTTGCCAAGTGCCGCCTTTATTTACCTATGGATTATTTGAGACTCATAAAGTCATGAAAGCATATGAAGCATGCACTTGCAACACTTATTACCTCTCTTTCCTTCAACGGTATATTTATTAAAATACCTATTGAGCATCAGACACCAAGTAAAAGCTATGATCTAACTTTTGCTTTCAAGTAGAAGAGGTCAAAGAAATGGTGAAGAATGGCTAGAATGATTGATGTATGAAGAAAAAAGACTGCATGTGAGAACTCTCAAGTTATCAAGACCAGAAACTCTAGAATCTTCTGGAATGGAAGGGTTTAATTGTGCACTATTTTCTGCATGCACATAGGTTACTTTAGGCGGGAAATATTTTTTTCTCCTCCTTTAAACTAACATTGTAAATTCGCTACCATAGACTTAAAGGCTAAACTAGTAGTGCTCTTCATACTTCTTCCATATAACTCTCTCATCTTGAGGTTGGTGGTTCTATGCTTGTTTGATGTTTCTTTGGGTGGTTGTTCCCCAAAAGTTGAGGGGACTTCATAAATGTATCATGTGTTGCAGGTGGAGAGAAAAGTACCATTGAATTTATGGAAAGTCAAAGCTGGGTTACTTCTGATATATCTCTTCTGGACGAAGCATATGCTTATGGAGTTGTTGAACATCCTTTTCCATTGAAGTGCTTTCTCAGGGGCTGGCAGCTTGGCTCTTACTTCTATCAGGCTGTAAAAATTGGCATCGTGCAATATGTATGTAATCCATTTTTCTGAGACATATCCTGTTTGGTTGTTTAGTTGTGGCATTGACTGAAGTGCCTACTTTTACAGATGATATTGAAGATGATGTGTGCTTTATTGGCGATGATTTTTGAATTTCTCGGTGTTTATGGGGAAGGGAAGTTTCAATGGGGTTATGCGTAAGTTATGCTATTCCATTCAGGCGGATTTTTAAAGCTTTGCAGCTAGCTAACACCTGTTTGGCAAGATTATAATCAGATTTTCAGTCGATTTTGATAAAAATAGTTGAAAATATATGGTTGAAAAGTTATGGGTCTTATGAAATATGTGGTTGAAATTAATTATTGACTTAGACTTAGATAAACTAGATTTCAATACCTAACAAACAGGGGTAAATGTGACAATTCTATACTTACCATGTGCTTTATCTATGTAATGGGGTATTCCAGTTTGACAGTATAAGCTCTTTAGTTTTATGTACTAGTATTACTTCAATGTACTTTAGGGATCTTATTTTGTTGTATACTTTTAGTGAATAAAATAAAATTTTTAATTATGATCTGAAAGCTTGTCGTTGGCCTGCAGTTACCCATATTTGGCAGTCGTTTTGAATTTTAGCCAGACCTGGGCATTATATTGCCTTGTCCAGTTCTACTCTGTCACCAAGAATAAGTTGGCGCCTATCAAACCTTTGGCCAAGTTTTTGACATTCAAGTCAATTGTTTTTCTGACATGGTGGCAAGGTGTTGCTGTTGCCTTTCTTTTCTCATTTGGAGCTTTTAATGGGTCTTTGGCACGGGTTTTGAAAACACGCGTACAAGACTATATAATCTGTATTGAGGTGAGTGGTAAAATTTTATTTTTAGTTTTGGTTGCCTCCGTTAGGCCTTAGGTTATTGCATAAATTGTGTTGATACATATATGCTGCTGGTATGTTATGCATGGATGTGTAAGATTGTACATACACATGCTTTATAAAAGCCTGATTACGTATGGAAGGGAAATGTGCTTGTGTCAGAAATATAAATGGAATTTTTTACTTTATTTTATTTTATTTATTAATTTAATTTTTAATTTTTAAATTTTTGAAAAAATAAGTGGAAATCTTTTGATTCTCGCTTATTATAGTAAATGTCAGGCCAGTCAGGAAGAGCAAGGGAATAATGCTGTTTGTTTCATTTTATGATTATTTATTGCATTGTTCTGTACTGCTTATAATTAATGAGACTCTTATTAGTAAAGTGTAATTTATTTTCGTTTGCAATAATGCTTCCATTGAATTACGTAATCAACCCAGGAGTTCGCCTACTGATTGAATTAGGAGGAGGTTTGCAGAGTTATTCTAAGAAATACTTAATCTAATTTTGTGCGTTCTCATTTTCACGGTTTCTTAATTTAGTACGTGTTAATGATCTAATCATGATTGATAAAAAACAATCGTGTGCCTGCATTGAACATTCTTATCTATAAGAAAAATGTGCTCAGTTAATAGATCTAAATTTTTATGTCAACTATGCACGTTTCTTAGAATTACTAGTTGTAGATTTATCTTTGAAGTATATTACCGTTTCCTTGCAAGTTATGAAATTTTAGGCTTGTGAAACAGATGGGTATCGCTGCTGTAGTACACCTTTACGTTTTCCCAGCTGTACCTTACAAGCGTGGAGAGAGAGGTGTAAGAAATGTTGCTGTGTTGGCAGATTATGCATCTTTAGGATCTCCACCAGACCCAGAAGAGGTTAGAGACTGTGAAAGATCTACCAGGGTACGTATTGCTCGAGATGATGAAAGAGAAAAACGTATGAAACTGCATCAGAGTGTTCGTGATGTGGTGGTTGGAAGTGGTGAAATAGTGAGTTCATCATTCCTTGCTAACACACTTGTTATTTCTGTTGAACCACCTCGTAAGCATTTAGAGATGATATATTTATTCCAATTTGTTTTAAATATGCCATTTTCACATGCAGCAAGCCTAATTCTTTTTTCAACACGGGCCTGACATGTGGTCATTTTCATAAATGGCTGATGTCAAGAACTTGAACGTAAATTTTAGCTGGCTCATACTATCTTAAACCACCACATCTTAAAGCTAAAGCTTTTAGAGAAAAGACAAATTTATTTAATTAAATTCTGTATTAAATAGTTTCCATAATTTTCACATCCTAATCAAGCTTCTTTGATGTACTAGATTGTAGATGATATGAAGTTCACAGTTTCACATGTTGCGGAACCAGTCGAAAGAGGAATAGCTAAAATAAATAAAACTTTCCGTCAGATATCTGAAAATGTGAAGCGGATAGAGGAGGAGCGTAAGAAGAATTCCAAAGACGATAGCTATCTCGTCCCCTTGAACTCACGGACAAAAGAATTCTCTGATGTTCATGATGACCATGTTGAAGGGGGGAGTATCAGTGACAGTGGTTTGTCTGAAGGGAAGAGACCGCATTACCAGTCTAAAGGGAAATCTTTTCTGTCATGAAACAGATGACATATTCTCTACCTGCTAAAGAAATAGAGTAGAAGTGACTAATGGTTCGTGCATGAAATTTTCATGGCGTACAGTACTTCAGAGACTCGATATTTTGATCGTCTCTTGGAAGCTTGGTAACATTGGAAGAGGAAGTATATAAAGAGTAGACTTTGACTGACCCAAAAAAAGGGAACTGGTATTCGCTAACGGAGCTTGTACCATAGATGACCTCTGATACAGTTTATTCTGCTCTCCAATGCATTTTTGATTGGATGTTAGCCAGAACTTGATTGAACCATTTCATAATTCAATGAATTTTTCCTCTCATAAAAGAAGTTGCTTCCTTTTATTATAGTGAATCTTGCTTGTCATCCATGATCTATACTCTTTTATACTGAACTTTAGCATTCATCTTTTCTATAAAATCTTATAATTCTTGATCTTGTTATCTCAAACAAAGCCAATTTAGGATTCTCATTTTAAGAACAATTAACGCCGTTATGTGGAAAAAACGAGTGATCGGTTCATTAAGTATTGACGTGATATCAACAAATTGCTCATTCCAGGCTAATTTGGTTATCACAAATAGGCTTTCCTCGGACCTGCAAAACTTTCTATTTCCCATTCGAACTAATCTATCAGTCTTGTGTGGCAGCAAACCTCGTCGATTCTTTGGTTCATTGCTAATAAGATCGATGATGATCTCTAATAGCAGTGTCCCGGAGAACGAATTAGATAGTCATTGTCAATTAAATCGTCGATAATTTCTAATAATGAATAACATTACTTATAACCTTGTGAATAATATTTTGTAGTGCAAAGCACTAGTTTAGATATCAATTAAGTAATTGAACATGTTGAATGGGATTCATTTCTCTTACTCTGAAATGTTCCAAGTGTTATTTGTGGTTACACAAGATTAGTTTTAACCTTTTATATACTTGTTATGTGAAGCAAGACGGACAAATGCAAAGATAAAACATGTCCTATCTTTTTTATTTGACAGTTCAATCTCTTTGAGCATAAAATTTTGCCGTGTGTGTGTCATGAGAGACTTTTAGGCCTCGTGCACGTATAAACTATAGAATTACCTGTTCTACTCATAGGTTCAATTTGAGGCATGATAATTTTTGTTTCCATTAAGTTCAATCGAGAGGTTTTGATCTAAAAAGAAGTTGATTTTAACCGATTGGCCATTCATAGAATCTCAACACAAGTATTGCACATTTCTTTTATCGGTATACAAATTCCCACTTCCAATTATTTTTTCATGGTTTTGTTAGAAAATTGATTTCTCTGTGATATGCAGGAAAAAATTGCACCAGTGGAGATATTTGTAAGACATATTGATCTCTAATCATTTAGAGTATAAATAAATAACATTACTCTTTATATGTACGTAAAACACGTTGGAGAATATGAATAAATTTCATGAACATTGAAATATTTTATTCTATTCAAATAGGATAATGCTATTCAGCATACTTAGTACGGTAACACTAATCTATATGACACTGGTGATACTGAAATAGCATTACTCATTAGATATTTGGATTTTCAAATGAAAGTTGAAGTCATCATTTAGTTTCTCTTGGAATGAAGAAAATATTTTGGACGATTTTATCCTTCCTAGTTTGATATTACATGAGTGTCACATTGGGCAGCTCCTAAATGTTTTTTGAGGTCCTAGACAATAAATTATGATCAGGCTCTACACATATTTTTTTTTTAACAAGCCTATTAGCATCAAATATTATCGAACAATACAATTGCTCGTGATGAGAAATATTATAACTATAGTATACACCATTTATTTCGTCCGAGAATTTTTTTTCATGTTCAAGAAATAGAATATAAAGGATTTTAAGAAATCATTAGTATGGAAATGGTTACTACTTTTTATTGTCCAAAATATTCTATATTTAAAAATAAAATTTTTTATGCAACAATCAGAACATGAATTAAAATACATTATTAGGTAGAGAGACACCTACATTATCTGCACTACTAAATATACTTGTAAGAAAATTTCACAAATAAATAATTTTTTTGGGCTTTGAAAATTTTGAGGCCCCTTATATCATGAGGCCCAAGGTCACTACTTAGGTGACTTTATGCAATAATAGAGTCTAGTGTCATATGATTACTGATGTTCAAATAAATATTTTTCATTAGCCATGGACATGTGCTACGACTTAAAAGAGTTGAAGACATGATGGAGATAGCAAAAATTTCTCGTTTCCACCTTGTTGCTCCTCTCCGAGTGGGGACAAGCACCCATGCTTGTCCTATTCTCACACCCCATTTTCATTCATCCCCAGCCTAATTCGCCTCCTGAATCTCCCGAGGCACAAGAGATGGATAGAATTGTGTGTTGCCATCCCTTATGTAACGCCCCGAACCCTAGTGAACCGGAACGCTACTTACTTTACTTAGCTTAACCGGTGGTTTAGTAACAAGTGTATACGTTTTAGCGGAAACTTACATTTTCGGATAATAATTTAAATAACAATACTTCAAATACTTTAAACAAAAATACTGAATCATTTTTCAAAAAAATAAAATGTAATTTATTTGAAGAAATATAACTTGTTCTCGCATTCTGCGTTATTCAAAACTTTAAAAAAATAACATTGGAAAACATTTCATAAAAATAAATCCAAATCACTTATTCACCGAATTTCCATGGGCTTGTTGCATCACTCTCCATCTTCTCTTCCATCCATACCCGAGGTAGAATTTCTTCAATCTGTAGAAATGAGATTAAACCCGTGAGTTGAAAAACTCAATAGGTGTCATAGGTGCATTCAAGATCGAGCTATATATTTCAAAATATTAACTTTATAACTTTTCATACATGCCGTATCCGGATGCACCATTTGACATGAAGGGGTATGCTGTACCCGAGGGCAACATTTGACATACAAACATTTCTTCAACATAGAGGGGTATGCCGTACCGGAGTAACATTTGACATACAACCATTAACATAGAGGGATATGCCGTACTGGAGTACCATTTGACATACAAACATTAACATGAATCGAAACTTATAACTTAACACGATTAAACACATTGCACCTCTACCTACCTTAATTGATGCTTTTGAAACTTTGAAAACTTGAATTGAAAATTTTGATGAAACTTGGACGTTGAAAGAAATGCACTCCTTGAATGTTTGAAAACCATTTAGAATTGATGTTTGAAAACACTTCTTAAACTTTTAGAAAAAATAGTTTTCATCCCTCTCTTTTTCTCTCTTGGAAACTCTTTCTTTAGTATGTACAAACTCTTGCTTTTGGTGTGAGAAAAAATGAGTGAAATGAGGTCTCTATTTATAGGTAAATATCTCATAATTTAAAGCAAATGAAAAGTCAAATTTCATTTAAGAGAGAAAACATGGGTGCTATTTAAGTTTGAGGTTAAATGCTTCAATTTAGTGGGGGGGGGGGTTTATTGCAAAAAACGTGGGTGGCCCTTTGAGAAAATAATTGATGAAAATAAATATTTAAATTCTAGAGAAAAATGAGATTTTTCATTTCAGGCAGTTTCGGTCGACCGGTTGTAGTTCGGTTGACACTGTACAACTTTCAGTGTTTCTATTATAATTTCTTCTCTCGATATCCGATTGAGGTAATTCAAAGTGCGTTGAAAAGCTAACTCAAAGAGTTACAACTTTTATTTAGATATCATTTTTCAAATCAAATGTTTCCTATGTCGAAAATGGGTCTCAAATGAGACTAAAAATCTGAAGTATATTTTAGTCATCCAATATTCATGTTTTAGTACCACTAAAGTGTCTAGAATTATTTGGGGTTCTACACCTTACTCTACGCAAGGGTGACAAATATAAAATTTGAGATATGAGTGCCATGCTTGTTACGAAAGGTTGGGATATCTGTTGAAATTTATTTATTATTTGTTTGGGAGAGCTAATAAGCTGATTTTGATTTAAAAAAAAAAAAGAATGAGTGATCAGTTCTGAACAATGAGTGATGAAAAAATGGATGTTAATTTTGAATTCAATGTAGTCCTTCATTGTCCACTATTCTTAAAAATTCATTATCAATCATAAGTTTAGACCTTATCTGATTCTCATTTTTCCAAAAATATATTTTTCTAACTCTTATCTTCAATCATATATTTTTTAATAAAATAATATTACATGCAAATTCAAAATTTTTTTTATTTTTTAATCATATATTTTTCATCAATTTACTATTTCAAAATATATATATATTTTAATGAGACTCAAATACGTCCTTAACAAATAATAACATTTATTAATTATTCAATCATATATTATATCAAGTTATCAACTTTAATAACATCCACTTAAAAATATGATTTTTAAACAAATCAAATACAGACATGATGTATAGTTTAAATTAATGGTTGACTGAAACAACATTTTGAACTTGGATCATGCTACAATTATAAACTTTTTTGACAAAATCCATTACTCACGACTCACAGTAGGAGGTGAGGACCACGAGCGAAAATTTTTTAAATTCACGTGAAGGTCATTTGTTCGTGAAAGCAAGTAACCCATTTTATACACATTTATTTGTGCACATATATTTATCATTCAAACTTTATAAAAAGTGTTGTTATTTATACGTGGAGCTTTGTAGGCCCCTCACAATAGGGGATTCATGTCCAATAAAAAATCATGAGCTGCTCGATCAAACCTGATGTAATTATAGCAAGAATAAATCTTTTTGGACAGCGCCACGTAGTTTACTTGGCGCCCCCTTATTGGAGGGGAGGGGGCGCCGGCCCTGCACGGAGCACTTCGCACTTCTCTTATGGCAAAACCCTTATAAAAAAGGTTCTTAAATATTTTACCCGAAATAAATAGATACCGTATTTATTTTGCCGAATTAATTTCCTCCCAATTGTACTTTTCCCCCTCTTCATCTATGGAACTCAAGCGTTAAACAAAGGAAAAATGATCAATAAATACTAACAAATCTAGGGGTTTTTACCATTTTCAGAGAGAAAAATAATTGCCCAATAGGCCAATACTAATTAGGATGGAAGGAGGAGGAGGGGCGAGTAATGGAGGGATGTTGTACCACGAGGTTCAAGAGTCGAAGCTCTGTGCAGTGCATTGTGTCAACACGGTGCTACAGGGTCCATTCTTCTCGGAGTTCGATTTGGCCGCACTGGCATCTGATCTAGACAGCACCGAGCGCCAGATGATGCTCGGTTCTGCTACTGGCGATTTCCTTCCTCACCTATCGCACAACGTTTCGCTTGATGGAGACTTCAGCATCCAGGTTTTACTCTTTCTTCTAGTTTAATTTTTTTTTTTTTAATTAATTCGGATGATTTTTAGAATATAAACGTGCTAGTGGAAAGGGGAATTTTTTGATAGGAGAGTTTTGCTTTTTGGGTGGTAAAAATGAATAGGTTGGATATGATTGTTGATTCATTGAAAAGGTGAGGTTTTGTTTTGAAGAAAAATTGTTACAAGTGGGAAGCATAAAACTGGTTGTTCACCATTTGCAGTTGGTTTACTATTAGATTGCTTTGGACTTGAGAATTTGGAATTTTGGCTGGATTTGTTTTTGTTTTTAGCAAGATAATGTTTTTATTTTACAAGCGAAGGCTGAAACTAGGAGTTTACACTGAGAAGAAAACTTTTTCTCATTCTGTTTATTTGAAAACAAGGATACAAGATTTTGAATTTCAAATGGAACATTTATTAGATGCTCTAATGAATTATGCTATTCGCACTCATATGATAATATACTTTCGATCTGTGGATGTGGGCATGTGTATGTGATGTACAGTAATTATCAGAAATGATAGGCCATCACAAATTCACAATCACTCAAGTGTGGAAAATTAATTCCCTTTTCCTTAGGAATTGGATGTTGGTGTTTCTTGCTTGCATGATTAAGAAATGAAGATATATAGGCTGTGAAGTTCTTTTGGTTTATATAGATCTATAAATTGCGTGAAAATTGGTACTCTGTGATTAATTTATTTTGGTATTTGATTTTTCTATAAACTTAAAAACCATGCCTAGCAATATTCTTGGATATATAGATATGATCTGTCTGGAGATGCATAGGAGGCTTGTATGGAGCTCATGTTCCTTGTAGATTGGTTAAATCAATTATATCATATATGAATGTTATCCCTGCACGCTTGGTGAACCAGATTTGAATTAAAATTATATAGTTGCTTCATGTTTTCAAATTGAAAGTCAATGTTTGCACTGGCCTGTAAAACAGTTTTTCCTGTCAATACAGTGCGTGGGGTTTCTTCTAAAGTAGGTCATCAGCAAAACTCTTATTATGTATTTAATTCCTTGTGAGGCTTTTACTTATCAAGTTTACAAGGTATTTATAAATGGAGAATTAGTGAATGTTATTCTCTTTCACTTCTTCCTGGATAAATGGAAGTCGTTTACAACTGTTACTGGAAAAAGCTGAAAAAATAAAATTGTCAGAAAACAGCGAAACATTTTAATATTTTTATTCCGAGTGTTCTGGAATTAGGGTGGAGAGATCTTCCAAGATTAAAGAACTGATTTCTAAATCGCGAAACATTTTATTGTCTTAATTCCGAGTGTTCTGGAATTATGGTGGAGAGATCTTCCAAGATTAAAGAACTGATTTCTAAATCGCGAAACATTTTATTGTCTTAATTCCGAGTGTTCTGGAATTATGGTGGAGAGATCTTCCAAGATTAAAGAACTGATTTCCAAATCACTATGAGAATACTTAATTTTTGTGGTTAATTATACATCAATTCCTTTAAGCTCATAGATTTTAGCATTTACATTCCATCATGAATAATTTTTCTTGTTCATCGTTTGATTTCCGTATTTGATACTTCACATTCTCATATCTTTTGAAGGAAAAATTGTTTTAAGTGTCTTATAGGACAGTGATTAGCTGATTTTACTCCTGCAAGTCTGTATCCATGTATTATTTCTTAACCATTTTAGGTTAGAAAAAGAAACTAAAAGTTATTATAAGGGATACACTTAATTTCAGGCAATTCTTCCCTAATTGCTTGTAATTATATTTATCATACGCCTTGTTATACTAACATTAATTTTTATCCTGAAATCTTTAATCTGTTATTTGATTTGACAACTTTTAGGGAAAAAGATTGCTACACGAGTAGTCCTACTATATGCAAACTTGATGCAGTTGTACTAAATGCTATTATTTTCAACTGTTTATCTTTTGTAAATGCGGCCTTGTGTTTCACCCAAGAAAAATGTAATTCACCTAGTTTTAGGCTTTACTTCACTTTAAATCTGTATTTATCACTCAGGGTTATGGCTGTAAAAGCGGGTTGCACTGGCCCTTCCTTCAACGATCCAAATGAGCGTGTTAATAGGAAAATAAAAATAAAAATAGAGCCTTTGGACTCTCTTCAAACTGCTAATAGCCCGTTAATGGCTGTGGCCTCTCCCAAACCCTCTTACAACCTGCCACATTCTAAAGCCCCATCCCTGTAAACCCATCATCATTCGTGTTGGCCATCCCAAGAAGGTTTATGTCAGAATTCTCTTTCAAGTTTCAAGTTTCATCTTTCTTCTTAGTCCTTGATTCTTTTGATCATTGACCCTGGATAAGAGCCTCAAAAGCTCAAACTAAAGTCAACAGCAATCAAGTGAAGTTTACTGTTTTCTGCTACAGATCCTCAAAGCAAGTTGTCCACAAACACTTGTATAAGTTTCATGAAAGAGTGACTGGAAAATTATATGTAATTGACAAAAAGATATAGGGCAAGTACTAAGATTGCAAGATAATATAAAAATGAGTCTAGTTTTAATACGTCTTCATCTTCTTCTTTTTTCAAGAAACTAGCAAAAAAATTTAAGATGTTCAGTTAAAAGTCAATTCAAAGCATTTAGAAAGTCTGTAAACAATTCAATGGCTTTCTAGTTCATCTATTGATTATATTTTTACTATCTAACTGCTGAAGAATGAGCTTCATTCTTTACGGGGGGGAAAAAATTTCTACATTTCTCACTCTCTCTGCAGCTTCTCTTCTTCGTATGTTTTAATTTTTTTGGTGGGCTTGGGGGGCTTCACCATATTTGCTCTTTGGCTACCAAGAATCGAAGTATATGAGTTTGTTTCAGCATATAGAGTTAAAATACCAAGAAAGAATCCCTGTCATTCAACATCCAATTAGTTACTAAAAAATGTAGTCTTGTTTTATCATTTGAAAAGCTAAATCAAATGTACTCTGCCACTCGATTTATGCAACGTGATTTTATATCGCAAGTGTAAGGTGTCAAATTTTGTAATATAGTAATAGAGTAAAGAGTGTCGAACCCACAGGGATTGTAATTTAAATTTCACTAAGTACTATAATTGTGCAATTTTTACTTTATTTAGACAAATGTATGATTAAATGAATTTAATGTTTTATGAGTGAATAAATTAAACTAATCTAACGTGAATTGGATGCGACAAGATTGGGGAATACAAATTATCAAATGAGAAGGCCTAGGGATTGATTTCACCTAACTTTCAATTATGATTTAATGATTTCCAATAATTCCATTTAATTTTCCCATATTTAAAAGCAAGAATCCTAATATATTCCTCTCCCCTCTCTCGAGTGCCGGCTAGAAAATAATCCTAGATTCCAATTCCAATATCTCTATTCCGAATTGAAAATCAAGAATTTATAAAAGTCCTGATTCTTGTATGGAGTAAGCTTCACAGATTTTACACTTTCTCTCGAAACCCATAAAACCTATGTTGTGTCAATCTTATGATCACGCCTAAATTCCCTTCTCTCGAGTGCCGGAATTGACTAGCATCTATTCATTCAATTATTGATCAAGTAATTGAAAGCATTAAAATTATAACACAATTAAATATATGTAGAAAATCAAAGAAATAATTATAAAATCATCAAACCATACTCGATTCAGCTACATCAAACCCCTAGATAATTTGTTTAGTTCATGATATAATAAATGAAAATCATACAAATTATAATAAACAACATAAGGAAAAGGATAGAAAAAACTAGTCTTTTGGGTAGATCTTCAATCTTCTTCCTTGATGTTGTTACTCCTTCCTTTTTGTGTCTTCAATTTTTGCTTCCTTCAAATTGTGTGGTTGAATCCTTCAGTCTTGCCCCCTTCCATCATTCTTGAAAATAGGGTTTTTAAATAATATTTATAGTATGTTGGGGTTATTGGACGAATTAGGGTTGAGTTGGGTCAAGAAAAGATACCAAAAATATAAAATCCCATTTTTCCGCACAGGCGACGCCACGGCTCCCAAGATGGGCGCCACTTTCACTGTTGTTTTCAGCATCTTGGCGCCCACTTCGGGTGGAAAATGCAGTTTTCGCCTCCTTCAGTATTTTTGCCATAACTTCTTCATCCGATGTCTAATTGAGATGATTCAAGATGCGTTGGAAAGGTAACTCAAAGGGATATAACTTTTCTTCAAATATCATTTCCCAATTCGATCGTTTGCTATGTCAGAAATAGGTCTCAATGTGAGACCAAAATTCCGACGCGTAACTTTTCGGTTGGAAAATGATTTGTGATCATATTTTGACTAAATTTGATCCCTTTGACACCTTCCTTCATCCAATTGACTCCTAGCGCTCTCGGATCTTCATCGTGAGTTTCGACACGACTTTTGATTAATTGCATTTTAATCCTCGAACTTTGGATTTCTTACATTTTGGTCATTTCATCCAATTTCGCTAACTTTTGCCTATTTCCTTCCTTTGGCCTTTTTTAGCTCTTGTTTTCTCCACTTCCATCAATCTACAAAACAACACCAAAATCACTTGTTAGCACTTCTAAAATACTCTCTAAGATAGCAAAATCATGAAATTAATGACATAATATAATGAGTGTAAATCACTCATCATACTCAGTCACCGAGAATATAAAAGATTACTTGGTTATAAATGGTTGAATTATTCATTTATTGGACATAATAAACTATATAATTCAATAACAAGTACCACCACATCTTCTGATAAATATATATATATAATCTTTGTTTGTACACGACTGCAGGGAAATGATGGTGATGTAGCAGTTATTAGACGAATGTTTTATGCCCTTGGAAAGTATGTTTTTCTATGAAACATGAACACTTCCACCAGGGTGGCATGAGACGACATCGACAGTCTAGGACTTGACCGAAAAGTCAAGTGTCTTGTCCTTCTTTACATATTTTAAATTTTTTTAACACTTGAGAGATACTTTAGAAACACTCTTTGAGCAAGTCTTCGTCATACCATGTGTAGTGCCTGTATTAATAAGTATAACAGAAAATAAAGATATAATAAATAAATGTACAATAGTAAAGAATTTGAATTGATGTTTGCGTGTCCTATGTACAAATCACATTGTTAGTGTTTCATATCGTCTCATCTCCTGTTGTGTCCATTGGCGTGTCTGCTTCTGCTAAATGCCATCATATTGTAAATGTGACTTGGGTGCAAAGAATTCCAAATAATGATAATGAAATATGCAAAATGCAAAACCCACCTTTTCTCCATAAAACTTCTCCTGATGCTAATGTTCCCATTATAATATGAATATTTGGTTATAGGTTTTACAAAAAGCTTTGGAGGTGTGGGATCTGCAAGTCATTCCGCTGGACAGTCCTGTGGCTGAGCCTGCTCAGATTGACCCAGAATCAGAAAATGCATTTATTTGTCATTTGGAGGACCATTGGTTTTGCATCAGGAAAGTGAATGGAGAGTGGTACAATTTTGACAGTCTCTATGCGGCGCCCGAGCACCTCTCTAAGTTTTACCTTTCGGCCTACCTCGATTCCTTGAAAGGCTTTGGCTGGAGCATATTCCTTGTCCGGGGAAACTTCCCGAAGGAGTGTCCCATGACATCTTCGGAAGCTCCCAATGGTTATGGGCAGTGGCTCTCACCTGACGATGCTGAGAGGATCACCAAATCTTGCAACTCACCGTCAAATCCTAGAGCCAGTCGAATGCAGCATCTCTCTGATCCCCATGTCCCTTATAGTGATGAAGATGAAGATTTGAAAGCGGCAATAGCGGCCAGTTTGATGGATTCCACCCCAGAAATCAAAGCAGAAGTTGGCACCTTGGAAAGTGAAAATAAGAACACCAATTCAAAAGCGTAGTGAGAGAACCTTTTTTTTCAAAATTAAACTGTGGTCAGTTGTCATTCACTGCACGAGTTATGCACTGTACATTTATAGCTTGAGAAAGACGTTGCATTGGACTTGATACTATAGAGATTTCTATCGAAAAAAATAAGGTCATATCCAGGAATTTTACCATGGTTTTTAGCCAAGATCATATCCCTCATCATTGGATGTATGCCATTTGGTGCATAAGATCTTAGTTTGATCTGAATGATGCAATTATAAGTTCTTGTGAACATGAAATATTAAATCGGAATTTGTAGAAACAAGGAATTGAGCTGATGGCTCATAATCGTTTAGTTTTATTTTTGGCTTGCACATTTTCTTGGTTCTGTTTTTTGTCATTCCCCTCGCTTCTCCCTCTCATTTGCTGCTAATGGAAGCCGGATGGTACACAAGCAGTGTACACCAACAAAAGGGTAAAAAATGAACTTCAATAAAATCATCAAAATTCTCTTTAGCAGAGTTCTTTGAAAATATCATCAAAAATCCATGAGCAGTTCATGTTTATTAGTTCAAATGACAGAAGACATGGTTAAACCGGGAAAAATCAGCAAGGCTATTTAATGGAATAAATAGATTAACTAGTCTTGGCCACTTTCAAAGCCTGGTGGTGCATCATGACTTCCAGTACCATAGTAGGGCCTGCCCTGTTGAAAGTGTGACGAGGCTGGTGGAGGTAAAGGTTGTGGTGGCAATATTCTATTGCAATCCCTCGGGTCGATAAAATTTCCAGTTTGCCTCTGTTCTACCCCGTTGATGGCTGAAGGTGGTGGGGGGTTTGAAGGTAAAATGCCCATATTCCGTCCATAGCCACCTTGAAAGAATGCTATTCCTTGAGGATCAGATGCATTCATGAAGCCATCTGCAGCAGGCCCCATACTCCAGGGTCGAGGGTAATTTTGTTCAGGATTCAAAGCTCCAGCAGGACCTGGTGGGAAACCTAAGAGTGAACCGTGTTCTGGTCTGACTTCTGGTGTTGAAACTGGCCTCGCCATGTCATAGGGAGTGCCATAGAACTGTTGGGTTCCATCAAGAACAGAAGGGGCATAACCAAATTGTGAGGAAGCAATTACTGGGTTTGGATCAATTGGCACTGCAAAAGTTAGGAGGTTGATGGAAACTCATATTCTATAGAAGGAGAATGACATAATTGTTTTCTTGTCAAGAAACTTACCTGAATCTTGCTGCAGGACCGCCTGTGAGTCAAAAGCTTGCTGAGGATATTGGTTCTGGGGACCCACCCTGTCAAAAACATGGAATTGGTTACCATCAAGTCGCTGCTCTGGTGTATGACTTGGGACTGGTCCAAAATATAGTGGCGTGGACCCTGAGTTCAAAACAGACCCTGGAGATGGATGGTCTCTGGATTGGGGATGTTGATCCTCGTGCTCACGATCATGTACATGGGAATTCGAATTAGGGTAAACAACTGGTTTTGGTGGTGCTTGAACTGTGGAATCAGAGGCAGAAGATTTTCTTGCACTGATAGCTTCTAACTTGTTTCCTTCTTTCTCTGTATTGGGAGGAAGGTCTTCAACATGATTCTCTTTCAAATGAGACAAAAATTCAGACGTCTCTACAAATGACTTGAAACAACGAGTGGCTGCGCAGATGAAGATTCCTTCCATCAGTTTGATTGTCTGAATCTTCTGAATGCGCTCATCACATCTGTACCAAGATGAAGAAGCTTATATTACAATGTCATCCTGACCAAATACCAGTAATGACAAGACAAAGCCAGTTGGCCAGTGCCAAGGGAAGAAAGTTGATCACAATCTAGGATGCACAACACTCATAGCCCCACACATGTCGGACACCTACACAATGCTGACAAATGTAAAAAAAGGTCAATTGGCGTGTCCAAATTATTTTTGGTTTTGTACAGTTAGGCACGTTGCTTATACATTGCCGACAAAACGGGAAGATATATTGTGTCGGACACTGACACAACGATGACACACTGCAGACATGTATTGAATATGCTAGGTCGTGTGTCCATATATTTTGGTTTTGTACCAATGGATATGTTGTTGACACAGCCACCGTGCTACGAGATACATAGCCAGCGTAGCACGATATTACATTGTCGATATTTTGGATTAACAAAAATAAATTTACTTTACAATAAAAAAATAATAAACGAAAAAAAGATTAATATTATTTTAATCAGCAGGTCGAGAACGTGTCAGGTTGGAAATTTTTTTGGAGAATGGCATGTCACCATGTCCGTGCTGGTTCTTCCTAGATCACAATTATGATGAGCGAGTAGAATATCATACTTTTAGTCAAAAGAAATATAACTTACAGGTAACAAAGAGAATCACTTCTAGCACAGTCCAAACAGAAGGCATGTTCACAAGGGCTCTGCAATAACATAAGATTGTCAGAGCATAAGAAAAAGGAGAAAAATGTAGAGCATATTAAGGTCATGCGATTGCTTAAATTTGCATAAAACGCCAATATTATAAAGCAAGCAAAATACGCATCTCAGGAAAGAAGATGATCCTCACACCAAAATGCAAAACATGTAAGCGCAAATGACTGCAGAACCCATGATTAAAGAGTTGGCTGCTAGTGGATATAAAGATCCAACTGAGAACATCAGACTCGTAATGTGAGCTAATTTTATTCTCTGAATTTTGCTTTCAAACAGATTAATTCTACAAATAATTGAGCACATAAAGGTTGTTATAAATATCCATCCCAATTGTTGAATGACTTAAAGGGAGTTCATTCATTGAGTGAGAGTTTTTTTCTTAAAATCATTTTTCCCAAAATCATTTCAACCACACATTCTATGGAATCCATAACTTTACCTTACTTTTCATCCACACATTCTCAAAAAAATAAATAAAGAAAGAAAGAAAGTAAAAAAAAAAAAAAAATCATTTTTCACTTGGAAAAAATCTCCAAAACAAATGCAAAATGTTTGTATAGCCATAATAAATAATCATCATGTATTTTAGCCGTGGACCAAGTGCAAAAATATAATTTTTTTTTTATGACCCACACGTTGAAAATTTGAAAATAACACCAACTTCCTTAATACATCGATAACTATGTCAAAAGAATTTGATATAATTGATATAAACCAAATAGTCCATCAACTATCTAAACTCTCTCCTACATAGATTTTTACAAAAATCCCATGTTCTTACATGATATTTCCATAACAAAAGGCACGCAAGTGGAATAGGCTAGAACTTGGAAGGCTTGCCAGTTAGTGGCTGCAACCATCAACAAAAATCTTAGCCCCTGTTTGGGCTCCATTAAATTAAAAAGCATTTTTCTATCACATATTTTAAATCACATTCTTCAATAAAATAATATTACACGTAAATTTAAAACTTTTCCTTCTTTTTTAACCACACATTCTTCAAAAAATCACTATTCCAAATACATTTTTTCTCAATTTAATTTTAATGGAACCCAAACAACGGCTTAAATAACATGGCTAGAAATTTCTATACATTTCAAAATGTAAAATAACTAAAGAAGTGCATAAGAAAGAAATTCAATATAATACGTACCAGGCGTCCATAGATAGCAATAGGGAAGTCACAGCGGACGCAAAAATGAGTTCGCTCCCCAGGCTGGCGACGGGATCTGCGACCAGCAGTCTTGATGATGGAAGTTGCACTTGCCGACCCGAGACCCTTGGCTACAGGAAGATTGGCTAAGACAAGGTGTTGAGGACATGCAACAGTAACAGTTTCCGCTGGCAAGGGCTTTGCAACCCCAACACCTTCGCTGGATGGCTTGCTAAGCCGAATCTGCAGCATCTTTTCCCAGATATTGTTATATCACTCTTTGTCTTTCAAATCGTACAGTTAATGTTATTTATTTCCGCTTTCTGCAGAGAATCAGGAGTAAGCATTCTTCCCAGCTTCAGAAACATAAAGCATGATGATAAATTGACACAAAAAAAAAATAGATAGTCATTCTTGAAATCTGGAAACAGCATTGAACTTGAATCATTAGGAAATCAACAACATTTAAATGCTCTACAACCGAACATTGAACTTGAAAAAATGCATGGATAAAATATGAAGGCAATATCAGACAAAATAAGCAGAGAATTTTCCTCACAATGTGCCTCGCTATGATGACAGGCATAATTTCCCTATAACAAGAAGGAAAATTCATCAACCCTCATCAAAATCAAAAGAAACAAGAATAAGCTGCAATTAAGAAATTCTTAAAAGGAACCCCGTGTGAGAAAATTTCACATATTAATGCTAAGCTTCACTGTAAAAAAATTGTGACCCATCGATGATGAAAAAAATAACATTGCCTTGAGACAGTGGATTCTTGGAAATGCAAGTAGACATTAAAATCTAGCCCAGAGTTAAATAGGCTCAATTGGATATAAAGGCATTTTATTTCAGTGAGGCGCACCATGGGCGGAGCCACCTGGAGTCTAATGAAGGAAACTGCCCTTACAGGATTTTTGTCCTAAACACTTGGCGGCGACCACTTTTTAAGGCAAGGAGGAACCTACTAACAACCGTATCAAAAATTCAAGAGAAATGTTGAAAATCACTGTTTCTAAAGGAAGATTACCATCAAGGAACAACAATTTTGGATAAATAAATTATAAAGAGTTCAGTTGAAATTAAACCATTCACAAGAATCAGATCGAGTACGATTTCAATATATAAAGCCGTTTTTTAAACTAATGAAATCCGTTACTACCTTCCAATTTTGTTGACGAAGACGTTGAGTCGAAATCACTGCAACACGGAGAAATTGGTGCCAAGGGTTAGATGCATTTGTCTCCTTTTTGCCTCCCCCAATTTTTAACGTAACGCCGAGGAAGAAAACCTTTGCCGCTTCTCCCTCTTTGCTCTGTACAAGACTAAAACAGGCATGGGCTATATAGTTGGATATTCATGCCTTTTAATTGGGCTTTACTACAATGAGACTATTGTGATTTTAAGAATTGATTTTTTTATCGTTAGGAGAAAAGTGAAATTCACCTGTGAGAGAAGAAGTCAAATATAACGGTTGGAATAGTGAAATAGCGGTCAAAAAATTAATTTTTTTGGTGAAAAAATCGGGCCCAAACAGGCTCAATATCCTTTTTGAAAAATTCAAAACTAACGGATTAAGGGCTGTTTGGTACTAATTTTTAAAATCAATTTTTTGACTGTTAGAGAGAAAAGTGAATCTCATTTATGATGAAAAAGTCAAAAATAACGATTGACCATGTTAATAATGATCAAAAAATTGATTTATTGGCCTGAAAAATCAAAACCAAACGGGGCTAAGTATCACCCTTTCAAAATTAAGAACATGGGTACTGAATTTCAAAAATCAAATATTTGTTAAAATTTGTTTATGATTTAATTAATTATACATTTTATTAATTAAATATATTGAGATCGTAGATTTATACAATTTTGTCATAAATTAAATATTTAGTTAGTCACGTATATTTTTTGGTCACAAATCAAAATTTTTATATGTCACAAATTATTTTACGCTCACAATTTCTAAAATTTTACGGGTCACAAATAAAAAATATATAAGTCACAATTTATTTAAAGGTCACAAATCACAAATATTATAAGTCGCAATTTATTATACAATCACAAATTAACAAATTTTTAGATCACATATTATTTTTTGTCACAATTTATCTTTTTTATTGGTCATATATTATTTATTGGTTATAGATTAACCAATTTAATGATCATAATCAACCAAATAATTTGTGACCACCACTAACTCTTGCAATCATCACCTCACCACTGCATCCAGCACCAACACCACCACCACCACTGCCTTGAACAAGTCAACATATCGCATAAAAATATCACCACATCGTCGCGTCAGATCCTCCACCACCACCTTGACAGATCCATCGCTACCAACATCTCACCGTCACCATCGCAACCACTGCCACGACCACCACTACCATACCATTCCACAACCACAACTTCCACCAAAAATCTACCATCGAGCACCATCACCACCACTATCGCTGCCATCATCACTACTACTGTCCATATCAACAAAATTACCGCCGCCACCACTACAACCTCCAGATCCAACGATGCCATCGTCCACCTTCAATTCAACAAAACTCACCTCCACTGTCAAATCCACAATCACCATTAGATCCACCACCGTCGCCAACAACTACTGCCCTTATTCAAGCCGCGCACTACGACAGTTATAAGGCTGCTCAGTGCGTTTGGTGAGGGAGGGAGAGTAATGACTGGGTGATGGAGGAAAGAGAGTAGAGCCATAGAGGTGGGTATAGGCTGCATCTCGTAACAGTAGTGCGAGGCTATGCCGCCTACAAACAGGAAAGAGAGGAGCTGTCACAACCGTAGATGATTTCATCGACACATACAGAATAGGGGAAATACACGTAGATACAAATATAGGAGAGGAAATGAGACTGAGTGACAACGGAAAGGTGAGGAGTTCATGATTGTCGGAGGCAATATGTTAGTATAGAGAGAAAGAGAATAGATGAAGGCGATGGGTGGTATAGAGAGAAAATGGAGAAATGTGGATAGAGATAGAAGAGAGAAATAATTAGGGTTTGTGATAGATGTGTATTAAGTATATATATTTAGCAAACATATTTATTTTATAGAAATATTAATTACAATAAAACATTAGATTTTTGAAAAGTGAAACCTCCTACCTGATTTTAAAATATTGATATTTAAATATAGGGTGGGGTGTAATTTCCACTTTTCTCATTTCGATTCCATTTTTAGTTGGGCATCAATAATTTTTTTTTTTTTAAAAGGTACATAAATAAGTTGGTTACTATGCAATTTCATTTTTAAGAAATTAGTTTTAAAAATTCAAAAATCAGTTTATAATTAAAATATATTATTTGAATATATTAAAATCACAATTATGTAATTTATGATCACAGTTACGTACTTATAGTTCATAACTTATTTACGATCGCAAATTATTAAATTAATTGATTGAGCTTTTTTTTATTATTATTACAAATCACAAATTTTATGATTCACAATTAATTTCTCGATCACAATTTATTTATCGATTAAAACAGTCAAATTAATAAGTCACATATTATTTCTAGGTCACAAATTACAAATTTTATAGCATCGGCTACAAATTATCAAATTAATTAGTTACACATTATTTTTCTATCACAAATTTTATAGGTCACAATTTATTTATCGATTATCAATTATTAAATTAATAGGTCACGTATTATTTATAGGTTACAAATCACAAATTTTATATGTTACAACTTATTTCACAATCACAAATTATCAAATTTATTAATTAAAACACTAAATAATTGGTCACAAATCCTTTTTCCCCAACCCTGGCACTATGTGTACCACCGAACCATCGTCACCACTGTCACGATCACCGCCAACACAACTACAACCATCGCCACTTTTATCTTGTTATCATCATTATCGCCAACAATACCACCAATGCTACCAACATTTACAACCATCATCTCATCCTTCTCCATCCCTGTTAGATATTTATACAACAAATATAATAAGTGAAAGAAATAACTAATTTAGATGAAGTTTCCGATTGGTGGAAGGCATAGAATTTGTGTGGGAGTTACGTCCCACATGAGAGTTCTGAAATTATTAGTGATTGTTGCACGAGTGAATTGTTTGATTGTAGTATCTTAAGAGTGATTATTCACAAACGTCGCAGCAGTTAATGGTGAACAATTTCACTTTAGGACATTTTGTTGTCATGAGACTCGATCAACAAATTTTTTTTATTTTCTGCATTTTACTGTTCTACAAGTTTCCGCAACTAGTTATCTTTCCAAAAATCCCTTTCTCACTCTGCCACCCCTACCATTGACACCATTGCCAGCCATTTGCCACTGCCAAAAAACCTCCACAATTTGTAAATCACCAATAACCAACGACAAAAATCACCTCGTTAAGCAGATCGGAGAAGGAAGAAAATCCCAAAATCACCTCAAAATTGCACAGTAGTGATCTTCAGCATGACGCCTAGTGGGGCGCTAAAATAATTTGTAAATATTTTAATTACTGATGTCATCGACCATTGTTTTTGGAAAGAGAAAATAACTAATTTTCTATGTTATAAGAATATATTTAAAATAAATTCATAAATCCACCGATTAGCTCTCATATGAATCTTCTAATCTAGGGAACATATTAGGGAAATACATCAAATTGGCCCAAATAAAAGAAGGATTTTTCAAAATAGCGTTTGACTTTTCTAAACATTTTGAACTACCTAAAATACCCTTAATCAAATATTAAAAACAACCCTTTACATAATAAAAATCTTCTATCTAAGTCCTTAAAAAATCTAACAAGTAATTTTTCTAAAAATTTGTGAGAATTATTAATGAATAATTATAAAATAGAAAAATCCAAATATAAGAGAGGACCATATAATATAAAAAAGGTTGTTAAAAATAAAAAAGAAATTAAGTTTGAAAAAGAAATTGATAAGATAGGATATCAAGAACAATTATATGCATCACAAGAAATATTAAAATGTTTTAAAGAAAACCTATTAGAAAATTTCGCTAAAGGAATTGTAAGGTCAATAATCATAAACGATATACAAGATATAATAGATAAATTGGAAAAAAGAAAGAAAAGTATCTCAAAATATGATATACCTTTTAGAACAGACATAGATATGATAATAGATATTGATATTATAAATTCCCAAACATTACTAGACTTTGAAGAATTACTTAAAAATTTATGAGAAGACTAATAAAAAATAGATTTTTACAAGCACACAAAAAATTAGTCTTTATCTTAAGATTTTACATAGCAAAAATAAAAGAATTTTTAGAATATTAAAATGTTAGATATTTTGATTATTAGATTATTAGATTTTTGTTCGCTCATAGTAGCACTCGTACAGTTGGTATCAGAGCCAGAGAGATCATGAGAAAATATATAAAAAATAAAATTACCTAAAAGATTATGATTTTAGAAATTATTAAAACTTATAAAAATAGACTGAGGTACCAGGTAAAATATAGTTTTGACATAGAAGGTTATATAGAAGAAAATAATATAGTTGGAACATATAGTAAAGATATAAAAGAAATATTAGAAATTTTTAGAATAATTAAAAATCTACCTTTAGAATTAAAAGAGAAAATAATTAAAAAGATATTATTTGAAGAATATAAGCATATATATATATATATATATATATTAAAAGTAATTCAGAGGGAAATAGATTTCATAATAACCTGAAATTACTTTATGAAAATTATAAAAATAAATAATTATTATCAATGTATTGAAGAAAAAGGATGTTATACATTTTACAACCCCATCCCTAATAAATTAAAAATAATAACATTATATATAACTAGGAATTTATATAGAGAAATAAAGGAACAAATATTACATAAATTAATTGTAGGATTTATCAAAGATAGACGTACATATGAAATAATTTGCGAAATATTTGAAAATGAATTATACCAGAGAGAAATATATGAATCATCATAAAAATATAATGGAAAAAACTAAAAATATTTTAGAAAGGAAGTTAGAAAAAATAAGATTAATAAATAATAAAATTTTAGATGAATTATTAATACTTGGAGAAATAACTAAAACTCAAGAAAAACAAATATTAAAATTAAAACAAGAAAGGTATAAAGAAAAAGCAA
>NC_036238.1:20146736-20146951 GCF_002742605.1 Olea europaea var. sylvestris
AGCAATACGAGAAAAAGATAATGCAAGAGTTAAGTTAATTAATCTAACAATTTGTGATATGTGTAAAATTAAAGAGTATACTTGTGAATTCAAGGATTACTATTATACTCAATTTTATAGTAATGAGAATAGGAAATATATCAAGATATGTATTATAATAAATTACCAGGATCATGGGGAATATATTTTAAAATAGAATTTGAAAAATATATTAA
>NC_036238.1:20148773-20150647 GCF_002742605.1 Olea europaea var. sylvestris
GGTTTTCTTGCTCTTTCTAATCATTCGAACTTGTTTCTGTGTTTTATTCCAACTTGCTAACCTCTAAGGTTGTTAGCTCGAGGCAATGACCATCAATCTCTTGTTACCAAGCATGTGTTCTCACCATCGCCTAAGGTTGAAATAATTGATTCTCTATATAAGCATGTATCAAACACTGTGGATGATGGCATAATTAGGTGAGTTTATTGTCTTCAGACGGCACAATTAAGCCAATCCCTGGCTTGAGCATTTCTTCCTTGTAACTATTTGCTATGAAATTGTAGTACACACTACACAAATTCGATAGGAGATACTTGCTGGTCTTTGTGTGAAGCGTCCAATTCCAAGATGTCTTAGGTACCTTGTAAAACATTTCTTCCAATCTTAGAGGCAACAGTGACATTGTGCTGCATTGCTTTACAGTGGGTTAGAAAAAATATGCATAGGCTCAATATAGTTATCGAAGATACATATACTTTTAGCTGATAAATAAGTATTACATACATTTGTTGAGCCTTTTGAACCTATTAAATATTGAAAACGACTTTTTCATGCACAATATTTTACTTTCCCTTTTAAATCACGTCATATGTTGTGCCCAAAAACTTTTGCAGTTTAATATGGACACCAACTTAGGATTCTTTTCTCGAAACTCCAAAGAAACCCAGAACATTGAGCCAAAAGGAATTTACGCTGGATTACTAAGCTTTTGATGGTGGAATTATAATTGGGAATGAATGAGAAATTGAGAAAATGAATATTGAAAAGGTTTGTAATCTTGAGAACAGAGGAAGAAACCCATGACCTGCACAATAACCTTGAGCATGCTGTGGTAGATGCTGAAAACTCTAAACAGAGAGCATTCGAAGAATCAGTGAGGTAGTGGAGAGCCTAAGAAGATGTCTAGATTTTTTTTCACAAAATATTTTGTTGTCTCCACTTCTCCTTCTGAGAATCTATTTTTTGTAGGGAGAAGGCAATCTTTCCTTCAAGTAAATAGTTGTGAAAGATGATGACAGGGATTCAGTAAGTTTTTCTTTTGTTCTTAGTTTTGTAAAATTTTCTATATATATATATTTTTAAATTTCTATGGTTTTTGGATTTTGATTTGAAGGGGCATGACTACATCAACAGCTTCAAGGGTTGTACCTTTGGCCATCTGGTCTACCTTCTGCAATCACCATTTAACCCACTTCTTCAATTGCACAGACTCTCTGGGAGTCACTTCCACATGTTGTTTCTTTCATCACTCCATTATTCCTCCACCAAGTCAACCTTCAAAGAGTTATTTACGCGAGGCATGGAGTCACGACAAGATGAGGAGAAGCTTCAATTTTTACACTTTTTGCTTGATAGCTGTTAATGAATGCTTAGCATGTATTCGATGAAATGACTATTATTATTTCCTTCGTTCCATAGTTTAAGAAGGCTCCAAAGGAACACTTTATAATTGAAGAACGTTCCAACCAAAAGACTTTACTACTAGCTAATAAATACGAAGATAAAATTTTGAATATTCAAGTTCTCATGCAAGGGCGGAGCTAGGACTCAACGTTACGGGGGGCAAAATATTTTTTAAAAATTTAATGTATGAATAAAATTCAGATATGTCAAAAAAGTCGTAATATAACATTAGCTATTATGGTTGTATCTTTAGATTTATCACTTTTTGAAAAGAAAGATAACACGGTTCTTCTTTCTCGGTAGAAGGTCGATTTTCTTCCATGTTAAAATCCAAACTAAAAGCATAAAAATCAAAACTTAATATGTCAATATCCCATAAACATAAATTGATAAAATCATAATCATAAATTTGTTCGTATTGTAAGAGCTTAGAACTTAAAATCTTCCTTCCTAAATCATAAATTCACACC
>NC_036238.1:20155823-20161624 GCF_002742605.1 Olea europaea var. sylvestris
CCTTCTTAATTAATAAAATACTTAAAAGAATAAATTAAAGTAATTATGATTTAGGGAAATGAAAGTTTATTTCGAGAAAAGTTCTAAGATTTATTTCAGTAATTATGATTTAGGGAAATGAAAGCTTTAATTACAAAATTTAAAAGCCGTTAGGTTCGATTTGTGCAGTCTTTGGAAATAAAAACAATACGTTTAGATAGATGTTACAAATTCATCGAGTCAATTTTCATTTAAGTACCTACTCGGTCTGAAAAACTTTTCGGTAGATGATTTTCTAAACTTATGTCTATATCCAGGAGTGCGCTGTTGAACTTCGAGTGACAACAAATTAAGTGCTACAATCACAATATAATCGGGAACTTCTCACTCGACTTCATTTGGTAGAGGAAATATAGTTTCAGCATTATTGAATAATGTATTAAGTGACTTCACATTGTTCAACGTCATCATGTTGTATCGATATCCTGAAAAATGTTACCATGCTTAATGTTCGACTTCCATATTTTTTAGATATTCTCATGCACTAGTGTGATTTATGTTTTATTTCGCTCATGAACTTATCAAACTCTTCAAAGCTGTAAGTTTCTGCGGCTTTCCTAAACAATATACATAGACAATTAAAATAATTAATTAATGAAATGTTTAAACAAAAAATTAAATTAAATATTAATTTTTTATTTTAGTAAGTCTTTAAAATATATAATTAAATAAAGTAATTATGATCCTGTTTGATTACGATCATATGAACAAATTAAAAGATCGTGTACTCGATCCAACCTGTGAACTCCCACCAAACTCATGTCTCTATCTGATTACGATCCCATGAACAAATTCTACGTGTAACAATGAAACCACGGTGAATAGCAACTATCTCGAGAATAATGTTTAGATGTAAAAAGATTGATAGAGTTTCGGCTTATTGGGAACTAATGAAGTTCATTCTCTATATATTTTATGAAAGTAGAAGGTAGTAGTACTAGTTATGGAACTTTAACATTTTAACAGGCTGTGTCTTTCGTTCTTTTCAAACTACAAACAAGTTGATTAATCATTTAGGTATACAAGCAATCATTTTTCTATCCAAACCACAACTTATAAGTGTATATTAAGTTTAAAAGCAATAAACAAAAGAAAGAACAACGGAAAAATGACTTGAATGAGAATTTGAGACTTGCCGAAAAAAAGAGAGAAAGAGGCAATTCAGGTAAAAATTAATAGACTAACACGCAAAGGCGACTGACGATTCATTCAGAAGGGCAGACAAGCGTCAAATGTTAGGGAAATGAAAGTTTATGTCGAGGGTTCTGAAACTTTAGACGTGATTTGTTGATGTAGTTTGTTGAATTATGATTTGGATTGTTGAAAATATATGTTTTTTTTTCATTTCATATAATTTTGGAATAATTTTAGTTCAGTTTAGATATCGGGTGAGGACATATGTTGTGAACTTGTTAATAAAATTAATGTTTTCGTTGTTCTTTTTTTTATTTATTGTTTTTAAACTTATTATTTACTTATGAGTTGTGATTTGGATAGAAAAAATGACTGCTTGTATGCCTAAATAATTAATGAACTTATTTGTGGTTTGGAAAGAACAAAAGGTTTGAAAAGAACGAAATACAGAACGTATTGATTGTGTGAAAATGTTAAAGTTACATAACTAGTAATACTACATTTTACTTTCATAAAATGGTTAGAAAATGTACTAGTTCTAATTCCCAGTAAGCCGAAACCCTATCAATCTTTCACATCTAAACATTATTCTCGAGATAATTGTTACTCACCGTGATCTCACTATTACACACAAACTTTGTTCATAGGATCGTAATCAGATAGAGACTTGAGTCTGGTGGGAGTTCACATGCTGGATTGAGTACAGTATTCTAATTTGCTCATAGGATCGTAATCAGACATGGTCATAATTACTTTATCTAATTATTTATTTTAAAGACTCACTGAAATAAAAAAATTAATATTTAATTTAATTTCTTCTTTAAATATTTCATTGATTATTTTGTTTATTTAATTAATTATTTAGTCACAGTTGTATTCAAAAGTCGATTGACATCGCTTTCGAAGCCAAAATAATAAGGAATCAATAATTTGGGCGAAAAATTGCATGTCCTTCGACGGATAGAAGGACCATAGAAATAATCGACGGAGTATGGCTATATGTTCCTCATCGAGTCCTTCCAATACCGATACAACGTAGCTTTTCCAAAAATGAGCTCTCATGATATTGTCTAGGTGGTACTCCATTCTACAAAAATAATACACATTAAAAACATTTATAAGAAATTATCAACATTTATTATATTTTAAAATTTAACAAATCAAATTACATGCATTAGTACGTAAGAAGTAAAATCATTTCCTCGCACATTAAAAAGAGTAAATAAAACTTAAATAATACATAAATTAAATTAAATTAATGAAAAATACATTAAATTCAAGAAAAAAAATACATACATGAACGAGCAAAAAAATTAAAAGAAGAAAAAAATGAAAAATAAATTATGAAAAACGAATTAGATTAGAATTTTTTTTAAATTATAAGATTCAAATTTTGTTCTCTAATAAAAAAATATATATATTTCGGGCCGGCCCGCCGGACCCGGACGGTCCGGGTCCGGACCATGCTCCATTACGGACTACATGAGTTCGGATCCGAACTGCCCGGAAGACTTTTTCGTTTTCATTTTTATTTATTTTTCTGAATATTTTAAGAAGAAATTAAGTTAAATATTAATTTTTTTTTATTGAAGTTTTGTGAATATTTTAAGAAGTAATTAAATTAAATATTAATTTTTTTATTGAAGTAAGTGTTTTAAAAAAATAATTAAATAAAGTAGTTAAATATTAAGAAATAAAAAGTGTTTGATTTTTTAATTTGTAACTTAAGGGTATATTTGTCTTTTAAAACAAAATTATGCCATTGTAATTTTATAAACAATTTAAGGTTATTTTTGTCTTTTAACCTAGAAAAGGCTATTGTAAAGATTGACAAAAATTTTGGATTAAAGTGGTGAAGTGGTCATTTGACTTGGTTATTCTTAAAAGTACTCCGATTGGATGGGCGTAGGCAGTAAGAATTTTTACTCAAAAATTCGATGATAATTATCTTCTAAATATTAATAAATAATAATAATAATATAAATTTATATTTATCTACACACCCACCCTTGAATCTACCCCTTCCCATCTATCCCATCCTAATTTTACACCCAAACCTTAATTCATTTTCTTTCCTTTTCTCTTTCCATCTTCTCTCTACACATCCCATCATTTTGATTTCGGGCTACCGATCCCTTCTTATAGCAGTGCATGTTATGAGCATGCAGCGGCATCGCAGTTGGACTGTTGTCTACTGTGGATTTGAGGAGGTCGTGGTGGTGATTGTTCATAAGGCAGTGGCGACGAATACAACATCGAGTTTGAGGATTTTTTGGCGGGTATGGTGGTTGTATTTTTGGTACAGGAGGTGGTGGTAGTGCAGCTAGTGGTGGCATTAGTGTTGGCACTGGTATTGTTCAGGTGGTTGTTGGTCGGTTGGTGATGGTGATTGTAGTAGTGGTAGTGGTATTGTTAGTGGTGGAGCAAGTGATAGTGATGACGAGGTGATGGCGTTGGGATCTAATTTGTTGATTTTTTGGGCGACGATGACAATGATTTTGTTGGATCTTGTTGGTGGCTGTGCTAGCAGTGATTTTTTGTAGGTGGTTGTTTGTGGGTGATGATGCGGTGGTTTTCGGGTAGTGGTGGTCATGACGCCGTGGATATGATTTCTTGGGTTTCTTCGACTATTTTGTTGGATCTTGTTGGTGGCGGTGGTTTTGTTAGTGGTTGTGGTGTTGAGTTGATGGTGGTATTTTGAAGATAAAAATGGTAATTGTTGAAAGTGTTGGTGGCGCTTGCTGTGATAGTGAGGTGGAGCTGCTTTTGAGGGATGCCATGGTGGACTGGAATGGGGTGGGTGTGGGTGTGGGTGTGGGTGGTGGGATTAAAAGTTTTCGAAATCAATTATTTAAGATTGTGACCAATAAATTGGATATCTTGTAACCAAAAATTACATGTGATTGATAAAATGTGATTAATAAATAATATGTGAACAAAAAATTTGGGCTATGACTTATAAAATTTGTGACTTATAAAATTTTTTATTTGTGACTAATGAATAAATTAGGATCTGTAAAATTTTTAATTTGTGATCATTACATAACTTGTGACTTATAAAATTTTTTATTTGTGACTAATGAATAAATTAGGATCTGTAAAATTTTTAATTTGTGATCATTACATAACTTGTGACTTATAAAATTTTTTATTTGTGATCAGAAAATAATTTGTAACAAATTAATGTGAAGAAATTGTATAGAATTGTGACCCTTAATTTATTTATTTAATTAAAAAAATGTAATTTTAGTTAATTATTTTATAAATAAAATTTAATAATATTTGATTTTTGAAGTTCTAAATTTTTTTCTTAATTTTGAAATGTGTCATTATTAATCTCTTAAATATGAAAATTTTCCCAAAAGATGTCACATTGCAATATAAATGTAAAATACTAAAAAGAAAAAAAAAATGCGCCCAAGCCACATTACATATTTTGTTGAAACACATAAAATCAACACGTAACAGTGACATCTAGTAGAAATCTTTTGTATGAAGCGAGATTGATAGAACCAGATATTGCATTACAATTAATCACATATGAACATTTGAAACAAACAATTGATAGAGAATCAAGTTGTTGACACGTTAAAAGTGCAGTCCAAATCGAATAGCCCGAAGAATGAAGCCCAACTGGGTAATTCAGGATAAAGGCCCAAATAGGGTTATTAATGAATGCAGTGGAAGCCCACGAACGCGGTAACATCATCGCCCAAACTTGCAAGACGCCCAAGATCTGAGCGAATGAAGTGTCTTGCATGACTCTGTTCTCGCCCAAACCTTCGAATCGCCTAGGATCTTAGCAAACATAAGATGTTATGGTTATCCAAAAGTGCAGTTATCGAAGCAATTATTAAGTAATCTTATCACGTTCCACGATTCAAGGAGTTCAGTTGAAGACGGTTGAACGACAAAGAGTAGTGGCAGCAATTAGAGACGCCCGTTCCATGATAAGTTGGCCACCATGAAGAAGGTGGGCAATTATAAAGCAATTAAGCAGTTTCTAAGCGGTTGATCATGAAGAGATCATCAAGGGAATATAAAAGAAAGAAAAGACATAGAGCAAAGGACCCGGATCAAACACTCTCAAACAGAGAATATGTAATTTCAATTTCTTAGTTTAGACATAAACATTTCTTTTCAGTATTCGTGTGCTTGCGCCCCTTGGAGGCATTCTGTTTAGTTCCAATTGTAAAGTCATCGCCAATAAAACACCCATTTTTGGGACTTTGTCTCAAGAGGTTTGTTTCTTACACAATTGTTTGATCCCTTTTTAATTGTTAGCAACTACCCGCGCGAAACAATATGGCACGCCCGGTGGGACCTTGGTGTTTGGTATTGAAGATATAAAAGGTGAAATAATATGCCTCAGAAATCCGATAAGGAAGCAGCAAGTCAGGGAGGAGTCCAGTCTATGATCGAGCAATATGAGTAGTAGCATAGCTCTCCACGAACAGATGGACAAAATCAGAGCAATCATAGTCGTTATGAACTAACGACAGAGTTGAGTCCTCGAACCATGTGTACATTACTCGGAGAACTCACACAAGATGTCGTTGAACAGGTAAATCTACGAAATATTCATAATATGGAAAGATTTACCCAGAATGGGAATGCACATTATGACA
>NC_036238.1:20165741-20169322 GCF_002742605.1 Olea europaea var. sylvestris
TTTTTTTTATTGAAGTTTTGTGAATATTTTAAGAAGTAATTAAATTAAATATTAATTTTTTTATTGAAGTAAGTGTTTTAAAAAAATAATTAAATAAAGTAGTTAAATATTAAGAAATAAAAAGTGTTTGATTTTTTAATTTGTAACTTAAGGGTATATTTGTCTTTTAAAACAAAATTATGCCATTGTAATTTTATAAACAATTTAAGGTTATTTTTGTCTTTTAACCTAGAAAAGGCTATTGTAAAGATTGACAAAAATTTTGGATTAAAGTGGTGAAGTGGTCATTTGACTTGGTTATTCTTAAAAGTACCCCGATTGGATGGGCGTAGGCAGTAAGAATTTTTACTCAAAAATTCGATGATAATTATCTTCTAAATATTAATAAATAATAATAATAATATAAATTTATATTTATCTACACACCCACCCTTGAATCTACCCCTTCCCATCTATCCCATCCTAATTTTACACCCAAACCTTAATTCATTTTCTTTCCTTTTCTCTTTCCATCTTCTCTCTACACATCCCATCATTTTGATTTCGGGCTACCGATCCCTTCTTATAGCAGTGCATGTTATGAGCATGCAGCGGCATCGCAGTTGGACTGTTGTCTACTGTGGATTTGAGGAGGTCGTGGTGGTGATTGTTCATAAGGCAGTGGCGACGAATACAACATCGAGTTTGAGGATTTTTTGGCGGGTATGGTGGTTGTATTTTTGGTACAGGAGGTGGTGGTAGTGCAGCTAGTGGTGGCATTAGTGTTGGCACTGGTATTGTTCAGGTGGTTGTTGGTCGGTTGGTGATGGTGATTGTAGTAGTGGTAGTGGTATTGTTAGTGGTGGAGCAAGTGATAGTGATGACGAGGTGATGGCGTTGGGATCTAATTTGTTGATTTTTTGGGCGACGATGACAATGATTTTGTTGGATCTTGTTGGTGGCTGTGCTAGCAGTGATTTTTTGTAGGTGGTTGTTTGTGGGTGATGATGCGGTGGTTTTCGGGTAGTGGTGGTCATGACGCCGTGGATATGATTTCTTGGGTTTCTTCGACTATTTTGTTGGATCTTGTTGGTGGCGGTGGTTTTGTTAGTGGTTGTGGTGTTGAGTTGATGGTGGTATTTTGAAGATAAAAATGGTAATTGTTGAAAGTGTTGGTGGCGCTTGCTGTGATAGTGAGGTGGAGCTGCTTTTGAGGGATGCCATGGTGGACTGGAATGGGGTGGGTGTGGGTGTGGGTGTGGGTGTGGGTGTGGGTGGTGGGATTAAAAGTTTTCGAAATCAATTATTTAAGATTGTGACCAATAAATTGGATATCTTGTAACCAAAAATTACATGTGATTGATAAAATGTGATTAATAAATAATATGTGAACAAAAAATTTGGGCTATGACTTATAAAATTTGTGACTTATAAAATTTTTTATTTGTGACTAATGAATAAATTAGGATCTGTAAAATTTTTAATTTGTGATCATTACATAACTTGTGACTTATAAAATTTTTTATTTGTGATCAGAAAATAATTTGTAACAAATTAATGTGAAGAAATTGTATAGAATTGTGACCCTTAATTTATTTATTTAATTAAAAAAATGTAATTTTAGTTAATTATTTTATAAATAAAATTTAATAATATTTGATTTTTGAAGTTCTAAATTTTTTTCTTAATTTTGAAATGTGTCATTATTAATCTCTTAAATATGAAAATTTTCCCAAAAGATGTCACATTGCAATATAAATGTAAAATACTAAAAAGAAAAAAAAAATGCGCCCAAGCCACATTACATATTTTGTTGAAACACATAAAATCAACACGTAACAGTGACATCTAGTAGAAATCTTTTGTATGAAGCGAGATTGATAGAACCAGATATTGCATTACAATTAATCACATATGAACATTTGAAACAAACAATTGATAGAGAATCAAGTTGTTGACACGTTAAAAGTGCAGTCCAAATCGAATAGTCCGAAGAATGAAGCCCAACTGGGTAATTCAGGATAAAGGCCCAAATAGGGTTATTAATGAATGCAGTGGAAGCCCACGAACGCGGTAACATCATCGCCCAAACTTGCAAGACGCCCAAGATCTGAGCGAATGAAGTGTCTTGCAGTCGCCCAGGGTTATGACTCTGTTCTCGCCCAAACCTTCGAATCGCCTAGGATCTTAGCAAACATAAGATGTTATGGTTATCCAAAAGTGCAGTTATCGAAGCAATTATTAAGTAATCTTATCACGTTCCACGATTCAAGGAGTTCAGTTGAAGACGGTTGAACGACAAAGAGTAGTGGCAGCAATTAGAGACGCCCGTTCCATGATAAGTTGGCCACCATGAAGAAGGTGGGCAATTATAAAGCAATTAAGCAGTTTCTAAGCGGTTGATCATGAAGAGATCATCAAGGGAATATAAAAGAAAGAAAAGACATAGAGCAAAGGACCCGGATCAAACACTCTCAAACAGAGAATATGTAATTTCAATTTCTTAGTTTAGACATAAACATTTCTTTTCAGTACTCGTGTGCTTGCGCCCCTTGGAGGCATTCTGTTTAGTTCCAATTGTAAAGTCATCGCCAATAAAACACCCATTTTTGGGACTTTGTCTCAAGAGGTTTGTTTCTTACACAATTGTCTGATCCCTTTTTAATTGTTAGCAATTACCCGCGCGAAACAATATGGCACGCCCGGTGGGACCTTGGTGTTTGGTATTGAAGATATAAAAGGTGAAATAATATGCCTCAGAAATCCGATAAGGAAGCAGCAAGTCAGGGAGGAGTCCAGTCTATGATCGAGCAATATGAGTAGTAGCATAGCTCTCCACGAACAGATGGACAAAATCAGAGCAATCATAGTCGTTATGAACTAACGACAGAGTTGAGTCCTCGAACCATGTGTACATTACTCGGAGAACTCACACAAGATGTCGTTGAACAGGTAAATCTACGAAATATTCATAATATGGAAAGATTTACCCAGAATGGGAATGCACATTATGACAACATGGCCAAACAACTGAATATTTTGAACGAAATAATGAATAAGTTAGTAGGCCAAATTTGTCAGCCAGTTGTGCCTCTTGCAAACCACTTTCAAACTAGGACAATCGTAGGACAGAATCCCCCAGTCCTAAGTTTAAATCAAGGGGTAGAACCACCTTTTAATCCCTCTACTTCAGACCAGGGGGTGGTGTAATACTAAATCAGAATAGTGACATTGGTACATCTAACTTGGGGGGTAACCTAAATGAAAGAGATAATGTCCTAAATAATGAATAGAATACCCCACGTGTTAATGATGAAATAAATGTTCAGGCTAATGGTAATAATGGCCCAAATCATGGTAACTTTGTTGTCAATCAAGGACCAAACATTAGGCTTCAAGCAAATCAACCGGTCAACCAGCCTGTAGGAATTCCATATGACCCCAACGTCATGTTGAAGAATCAGATTATGGAAATCGTACAGGACCAGATGGCTTTTGGAGTACGTCCTGTTATTAGGACGACTTACACAAAGTCATATCCTGATTGGGTAGACCAAGCATATCCATGGCTTAGAGGGTATAAAGTGCCAGAATTCTCACTG
>NC_036238.1:20177670-20182779 GCF_002742605.1 Olea europaea var. sylvestris
CAATTTGTCTTAAGGAAAGAGATAACGTCTCGCCTTGAATTATTCTCTATTTCTACTCCTTCTTAATCCTTGTTTTGCGTAATCGTTATACCTAAACTGTCCAAATTTTCATTCATATAAATTATGTTTTGATTATGCTCTTGCGGGTTAAAACTGGTCAAACAAAAATATCAAAAATCAACCCTTACATAGCTCTTTTTGTAAGTCGTCTCCAACAAATTTAAGACAAATTTTTTGTGTCTTTGTGGTTGGTTGTGGACAACCATTACTTTGTTTGAATAGTGCTTTGTGTACTATTCCTCCATTGATATTATCATCATTTTGTTGAACTTCTGTTTGTGTAACAGAAATGACTACCATCGGGACTTCATCAAGTCAAAATAGTTCTAATAATGTGGTACCACCCGTTGCCATACCGTTGCATAATACTACTATCCCACATGGGGAAAAGTCGAAAAAATTTGCAGGAGTAGACTTCAAGAGGTGGCAACANTACAAGCAGGGGAAAATAATCGTGAATCGATCATTGTTTTGGATGCATGAAAACACTTGGACTTCCTATGCAAGAACTATATCCTAAACGGATTGGATAATACAATATATGTGGTGTATAGTTCAAAGGAATCAGTCAAAGAACTATGGGATTCTTTGGAGACAGTACAAGACCGAGGATGCAGGAACAAAGAAGTTCATTGTTGGCAAATTTTTGGACTACAAGATGGTGGATTTCAAAATCGTAATTAGCCAAGTGCAAGATATTCAAGTCTTGTTGCACGACATCCATGTCGAGAAAATGGAATTGAGTGAATCATTCGAAGTGACTACCATTATTAAGAAACTCCCTCCTATGTGGAGAGATTTTAAAAATTACCTCAAGTACAAACGCAAAGAAATGAATTTGAAAGAATTGATTGTGCGCTTGAGGATTGAAGAGGACAATTGAAAAATTGAACGAAAGCCGGTTGATCAAGATGGTGTAAATTTTGTTGAAATAGAACCAAAGGCAACAAATAAGAAACGAAAGTCTCCTAATTATGCACCGCAAAGAGACAATTCCAAGAAGGCTAAGAAGTTCAAAGGGAATTGTTACAACTGTGGCAAGGCTGGACATTGTTCAAGTGAATGTCGAAAACCAAAAAAGAATGCTCAAACCCACATGATTGCAAATAACACTCTATCCGATAGACTGCAAGAAATGAGTTTATCTGCAGTAGTATCCGAATGCAACATGATTGGAAATACTAGAGAATGGTGGATTGACACTGGCGCTACCCACCATATGTGTGCGGGCAAGGGGATGTTCTCCAACTATCAATAATTGAATGGGAAACAACTATACATGGGAAATTCTGCAAGTTCCAAAGTTGAAGGACAAGGCAAAGTCACTTTGAAGATGACATCCGGGAAAGAACTCGTTGTCAACAATGTTCTACATGTGCCGAATATACGAAAGAATTTAGTGTCCGGGTCTCTACTTAGCAAGAATGGCTTTAAACTTGTATTTGTATCCGAAAATTTTGTGTTGTCTAAGAATAAGATGTATGTAAAGAAATGATACACGTGTGATGGAATGGTCAAGTTGAACGTTCTTACAATTGTACCGAAACAAGTCGTTATGAATAAAACTATAAATTCCGTTTACTTGCTTGAGCCTTCATGTTTGTGGTATAGTCGATTAGGACGTGTGAATTACAAATCGTTGCGCAAACTAATGAATCAAAGTTTAATTCCGGGGCATAAAATCAATCCTAATTATAAATGTGAAATATGTATTGAAACAAAATTGGCTAAAACACCGTTCCATTAATACAAAGGAATACAACCCCTCTTGACTTGATCCAGAGGAATATATGCGGTTTAAAATTTATACAAACTCGAGGTGGTAAGAAATACTTTGTGACATTTATTCATGATTGTACAAAGTCTTGCTATGTCTTTCTTTTGAGAAGTAAAGATGAAGCCTTAAATGCATTCAAGGCTAAAGTTAAAACACAACTTGAAAAACAAATAAAGAATATTCGTAGTGATAGAGAAGGTGAATGTGGGGCACCGTTTGAAAACTTTTGTTTTGAACATGAAATTGTTCATCAAACAACGGTACCTTACTCTCCTCAATCAAATGGTGTTGTAGAACGCAAAAACTAAACACTTAAAGAAATGATGAATGCCATGTTAATAAGTTCGGGTTTACCACAGAACATGTAGGGGGAGGCTATTTTAATGGCAAATAGTCTTCTTAATAAAATATCTCTTAAGAAAATAGAAGAGACACCATATGAACTATGGAAAGATCATCCTCCATCCTACCAATACTTGAAAGTGTGGGAGTGTTTGCTAAGGTTGAGGTACCTAAGCCTAAATAAGTGAAAATCAGTCCTCAAATGATAGATTGCATATTTATTGGATACACCAATAATAGTAGTGCATATCGATTTCTTGTACACAAATTTGAAATACAAGACGTACACGAAGAGATCATAATTGAATCAAGAAATGCGACGTTCTTTGAAAATATTTTTCCTTGCAAAGATAAGGAAAATACGAGTTCTAACAAGAGAACATATGAAACTACCAATGAAATTTCAAATGAGGAAAAACCGAGGCATAGTAAAAGGGTTAGCACTTCCAAGACGTTTGGCCCAGATTTTCTAACCTATATGGCAGAGGATGATCCAAAGACTTTCGATGAAACAATGTCTATACTGGAGGCACTGCATTGGAAAGAAGCTATCAATAATGAGATAGATTCTATAATTCTAAACTATACATGGGAGTTGGTTGATTTACCTCCCGGTAACAAGCCTTTAGAATGCAAATGGATATTTAAAAAGAAATTGAAACCTGACGGATCCATTGATAAATATAAGGCTAGATTTGTTGCTAAAGAATATAGACAAAAAGAAGGACTTGACTTCTTTGATACCTACTCACCTGTGACTAGAATCACGCCAATAAGGTTGTTAATTGCAATTACAGCAATACACAATCTTGAGATTCATCAAATAGATGTAAAAACAGTATTTCTAAATGGTGAGTTAGAATAAGAGATTTACATGGAGCAACTTGAAAGGTTCATTTCTCCTAACAAAAAACACAAAGTGTGTAAACTTGTTAAGTCCTTGTATGGATTAAAATAGGCTCATAAACAATGACAACAAAAGTTTGACAAAACAACGTTGTCAAATGGATTCAAGATCAACGAATGTGACAAATGTGTATTTATTAAACATAAACCGAATACCTATGTAATTGTATGTCTATATGTGGACGATATGTTAATAATAGGCAATAGTCACGAAATGTTGCTTAATTTTATGTATATTACAAACTGCACTCGATCGGATATTGCTTTTGCGGTGAATAAATTTAGTAGATTTACAAGTAATCCAAACCGTGATCATTGGAAGGCTTTGACGAGGGTTCTAAGGTACTTGAAGTATACCTTAACCTAGGGATTACATTTCACAAAATATCGTGTGGTACTAGAAGGATATTGTGATGGGAATTGGATATCCAATATGAAGGATTCCAAGTCCACTAGTGGTTATGTATTCACCATTGGTGGAGCTGCTGTGTCATGGAAATCAACAAAGCAAGCATGCATAACTCGATCAACGATGGAATCTGAGTTTATTGCTTTGGACAAAGCTGAAGAAAAAGCAGAATGATTTCGAAATTTCTTAGAAAATGTTCTATGTTGGCCCAAGTCAATACCTAAGATAAGTATACATTGTGATAGTCAATCAGCAATTGGAAGGGTTCGAAGCAGTGTGTATAATGGTAAGTCTAGACATATTCGTCGTAGACACAACACCATTAAGCAACTGATCTCAAATGACGTTATCTCCATAGATTATGTGAAATCAAAGGAGAATATTGCGGATCCACTTACGAAAAGTTTGCCTAGACATTAAGTGCGTTGCCTATCGAGAGGAATGAGATTAAAGCCTACTACGTAAGAGTTTTTGTAATGATAACCCTACCTTGTTGACTGGAGATCTTAAGATCTTGGTTCAAAGGGACAACTAAGTTGTGAAAATTCTATGAAGCACTTAGGAAATTAGAATTCCTAACTCATTCCTATGATACTAAAATGCTTTCTGCAGAGTGGATAGAGGCTAAGATTATCTTTTAATGATTCCTATATCTTGATTAAGTCAAGTGGAGGAGGGCATAATACTCTAAATAGGAGGTCACCCATGTAAGTGTGAAGTGTGGCCGCTTTGATAAGAATTGTTTAAGGTTTGAATTCTCTAAATACTTAGGAAACCAAGAAGGGTTCAGGGTCAAAATGAACCAAGTCATGAGAACTAAGTACAGAATAGGGAAAATATCTGTGTGAGTACCGTTGTCTTGACTTACACTAAAGGCTGAGTGGTTCAAGACCTATGGTTCACCAATTAGCCGAGTAAGTCCAATAGTATTTTACTAAGGGAGGTTCAAGGCTAGAAATCACCATACCTGATGCAGTATTTTTTCGCACCCTCTTTACATTGCATCATATCATCGCATTTGCATACGTGTACTCGAATTTCCATTCATGTGGGGGATTGTAGGAATTAGTTCAAATAATTAACCAAAAATTGAAAAATGAAAAGGTGTGTAAAAGTGAAAAATGAAAAGGTGTGACTACGTGTCAATTTCAACCAAATATTCGGACTTGATTCGATGGTCAAATTACAAAAGTACTAGTCTGCTTTCGCGCGTTACACGGATTTTGTATTTATTTTGGTTTTATTAGCGTAGAATTTATAGATTGTATAAAAAGTATTTGGAAATAAGAAATGTTTGTTTGATTCTCATCTTTTGGTCAACTGTATATTTTATGTCACGATAATTTATTTTTATTCTTATAAATAAGTATAATGAATGTTGTGATTGTATATATGTCAACGATAATTTATTTTTAATTATTTTTTGTATTTTTTGTTTAATGTAGATGAAGATTTTTTTTATCTGATATTGCAAATAAGTTGTAAATTGAATTTCGCAAAATGCTTTTCTTTAATAATTTCGATTCGAGAGGCTATACTTGTAGTTCAAAAATAACTCATGCAGTTGTAAATTGAAAGAGAATACCCACATATACAAACATTTAAATAACAAACT
>NC_036238.1:20185348-20192719 GCF_002742605.1 Olea europaea var. sylvestris
TAAAGAAAAACGACTTATGCATATTTTTTAACACATACGTTTAATGTCTGTTTAACTATTTTTGATATCTATTTAGATCGTTCGATATCTCTACGATATAATTCTCAAAATGAGTTTCGAAAGAATGTAAAACATTTATCGATTCAATTATCGTACAATCATCGATGAATTTTTAAAGTTAACTTGTTATCGAAAATTTCGAAATATAGTTTGAAAATGCCTACTTTGATGCCCCATAACATTTGCTATGATTGACCGTTTCAAGCACCGTTAACGACGTGCAATACTATGCCACGAGTACTTCAAAACGATATTAAGAATATAATATTTCGATTTCGTTTGATATCTCGTAATGAGTTTGAAAATGAACACAAAAATATAAGTTACAAAAAAAAATTTCTAAATTTTGCCTCCATGCACGGAGGCTCCAACAATATTTTTTTTCCCCCTCCGTGCACGGAGAGATTACCTTTTTTTTTTTTGTTGTGTAGTTTTAGTTATAATTTTTTTTTTCAATTTATAATTCTCTTTAATTCTTTTCTTTTCAAAATTTTTTAATATGTTGTAAAAAAAATTTTTGTCGCATATTATCTCTATCTTTTTTTTTTTAATATAAAAGTGATATTTTTCTTATATTCGTACTATATATATCTATATTTGAGTGAGGAGGAATGGAAATTGCGTATTGCAGTAAATTTGAAAGTAGTGTATAATAAAATAAAATATATATCAAGCAAACGGCATCGTTTTTGGCCCCCAAATTGAAAAAACAAAAAACAAAAAAAAAAATGCTCCAATAAAGATGGATCAAGACACTGTTGCTTTCTACAGTACCCTCACATTCCCCTTTTTTATATAGTAGGAAAATAGACCAACTTATTCTACTCGTCGAGTAGATCGTAGTGGTATATTTGGAATCTCGAAACCAATTTCGAATGAATGAGAAATTGCAGACCAAAGTTGGAAGAAATGAAGTATTGCAACTTTTCGAAAGGATCCAAGTTTTGACTAAGTGTTGCAACTTTTTTAAATGATGCATGTTTTGGCCCACCCTATTTCATTTGCACTCTTTCTACATCTATAAATAGAACCTTATGGACATGATTTTGGATACACTAATTGCATTGAGCATTCATTCCCCTCTTGCAATTCTCTCATTTCTAATTCCATAGCATTTTCATGCATTTCCTTTGTAAATGGAAAATTCTGTCAAAAGTTCGTCGGTTTCTTGTGGTTTGAAGTGCTACTACAATAAGTTGTGAATCCATTATATCTTGAAAGACATGTGTCATTTACCGTGAGCACCATAGTGGGACAGTTTATCTTAAGAAAAGAGATAACGTCTGGCCTTGGATTATTCTCTATTTCTACTCGTTATTAATCCTTGTTTTGCGTAAACTGATGAAACAAATATATCAAAAACCAACATTTACATAGCCTTTTTTATAAGTAGTCTCCAACGAAAATTACCATAGCTTCTGAGAATTTATGCAATGACTGTTTTCGTAAAACAATTAAACGAAAATTGAATACCCACAAACTTCTCAGCACAAAAGTTGAAGAGTTCAATAACGAAAATTCAGTAATGTTATCACGAAAATAAGCAGATGATCCAGAATTTGAAAAACTGTTAGAAAGATGGGGTGAAAAAAATGGAGTGTACCTCGGCGAAACAAGCAGCGAAAGCACTGCTGGCAAAAGTTCCGGCAAACGAAATGTCCGATTTGAGCTTCCCGTGATCCGCCATTGTTAATTTGGAAAAAGTTGAATGAATAAGCCAAGTGAAAACGCAGCGAAACGATTCCGCGCTTCCATTGTCAGTCGTCTCCTTCACACATGCATATTTTTATGCCCACTCAAACTCAACGGCAGCCATCTTCTTCTGTTTTTCTTAATTTTCTTTTCCAGTTTTTAATTGTTTCATTGATTAGTATCAAAACGTGCTACCTTAATTATCATGCAAAATTGGATTATGTTGCTGATATTTTCAAGTGATTATCCTTTCTTCGCTGGAGGCTCTGATCATTTTGATTATATCGCCTTTTGACTTCATCTATAAACAGTGGCTTGTAACTTGTATACCGAAAATGTACTAAAGTTTTTCCAAGTATTATGAATTATTAATTACTAACAATTTCAATTTCTACATCGAAATTGACTACTAACTCGACATATGCACAGATTTTTTTTAAACATCCACAGTTATAATGCTCTTAACGATTTTTATTATCGAAAAAATGAGTTTTAAATTCTAATACTATTATTGAAAAACAGCATATTGCACATTAGATCGAGCATCTATATGCACGAACTTTTTTCGGCAATTAAAAAAAATTGGAAAATTAATCGAATTGTGAGCTTATAGATATATCCCTATTTGGTGTAGATTAAAATCTACTTAAAAATGGTTAATTAAAGGTCAATGGTTTTTTTGGACTGTCTAAAGGTTCTTAAGTTGAATATTTTTAGAAATGTCTGGATGACAATGTCAAAAATGGAAGGTTAGGGACTCCACCGCAGTTCTTGAAAGTTTCAAGCCCCTGTTGTGTTTGTCGCTGAAAATAATCGACACGATTAAGAAAATAATTGCATGTAGACCCCAGTTGAAATCGAAAGAAATCACTGCATTTCCTTCTCGATTAAGGCTGAATTTCGCATAATAAAATCCGCCAAGTTTTTCAGAATTTTACATTTCATCTCAGTTGATCGCTCGAAATTTTAATTACTGCCATTCTGTAGGCTAGAAAAGCAAAAATGGAGACGCCTTTGCTGTCATCAGGTTTACTTTCCAGTTTCCAATTTCATCTTCTTCGTAAAGTTGCGAACTTTTAGAATTATTTTTTTGGTCATAATTCTTACTTCTTAGGATGTGTAAAAATATTTTGTAACAGAGAAAAGTGACAAAGGAAGTGAAAGGTGGAGCACATACCAACACGTGGGCCGTGCCGGGTCGGCAATTCCAACGGCATTCCCGCCTTTTCCGGCTGGAACTGAAGTGAGCGTCGATGAAATTCGATCCGCCGCCGCTTTTTCTGAACCGTACCCACCTTCTTTACATGCCCCTTTGGTCGGGTCCTCCGAACCACATCTCTTCTTTCCCAATGGTAATTTCGAATATTGTATAAGTTTATATTTTCCCGTAACACTTCTGAATCCCCCACCGTTTGGGCGTGTCTTGTGGAGTTATAAGCACCTTGGTCACCGTCTTATTACGAGCTGGTTCGAAGGATCCTTTCTGAAGGGGAGGGAGCCGAACGTATGTGTTGGGATTCAGAAGTGATCCTTACATTTTTTATTTTTTTTGCATTTCTGAGTAATCAAATGGTGGATCAGGTCTATGTCTCTCTTGGTCATGTAAAACTCTTTCTGATTATGGTTTTTTAAATTGGTAAATGGTAATACTTGATATTCCGCATTGTCAACAGAAATTGGGATTCTGTAGCTGCTTAGTTTATTAGATTTAAGAGTAGTGCTGTTTAGCTGGTGTTTAACACAAGTCTAAGTGTCGGCACTGGCGGCATTAAATTAAAGTTTCAATTAAATAAATCCTCATAATTTCACCTTTAATTGAACCTATCACATAATGGCTAGGGTGCTCTATCAGTTCTAGGTAGCATTATTCTAGATTTCGAGAACAAGAATCTTCATTAAGCTTAAATTTATGTAATATTTTCTAGTTATTGTCCATATGTAGCAGAAATCAGATTTGTGAGAAGAATAGATTTCTAGGACTTCTAAATTTTAACAAATATATATATTTGCTTTTGAAAGTTAGAGTTTAGTTTAGAAGAGGATATATTTTTTAAGACCATCTCTATCAGCCTGAGCTATGAGAATGCGAGATTAAGAGGCGAATTAAGTTAGCAAATGAAGCCTGTATTTCCATTCTTGACTGTGCAAGTTTTAGCTTCTATTCCCACCAAACTATGGAACACTCTGTGATTTTATGTCCCTATTTTTGAATCTTTTTTCTCCATTCCACTTCCTTATTGGTTAACAAACATGTGGCATTTTATTACCTCTGGTAATGCATTTTTCTCGGACAATGAATTAAAGGTATATTGATGCAGCACAAGTGACTGGTCAGGGTGGATGTCATGGACATGTAGGAACAACTTCTGATGTAGGCAGGTAAGTTTTGAACATGCTCCTCACAGGCAGGATTAGTTTCGATTATGTACTTTAATACGATATAATTTACTTATGGATTTGCATATTTCCTGAGTGAAATGAAATTTGTATGGACCTTCGGATCACACCTGAAATTTGGATGGTTAATATTTCTTTCTTGTATCCAATTCAAAATCTAACGTCAAACCACCAATCGTGATATCGATATTTACAGTCTGTTATGGGTCTTTACTTATCCACTCTGAATCATCCTGTTAGTGTTAATCCATTTTTATTCTTATTCTTCTTCGTAGTGTAAGAATGAAAATGCATGCTGTCCATCATGATGGATAGAAAAACTGATAGAAGATAAATATTGGATTTGGAATCGAAGAACACCACGTCTTAAACATCCATGAGGTGGAGTTCATAGTTCGTCCTCAAAAGGCACCTTAATACACTGATACTAGAGATCCAAATACTTCTAGCTGCATGCCATGTGGCTCAGAAAGATTTAGATGCCGAACTATTCAAAAGGAAACTGAAATAGAAGCTCGTAAACCATTAACTTCCAGTTGAATTGGTGATTCCTGTGTGGAAGTCTCTTTATATTAGTGCGTGCGTTCTTTATCATTTGGATTGGCATCTCTCAAAGACATGCTGAAGATCCGTCCTAGAGAGATGCTCAAAAGTCACAAAGAAGTGGATTAGTTCCTGGCTTCCTGCATACGTTCTTAAATGAAATTAAAATATCTTGAAGGTTATAACAAATAAAAAAGGAACAAATAGAAATAATTTAAACTCAATCAGACATGTCCTGTGTATGTTTGATTTTTGCAATTGCATATGGATTAAACTCTCAAAATAGCTTTTAGTTTCATATTAAAATTCATGTTGGGTCTGATGGGTTTGTTTCATAAAATTAAGATTTTTCAATGGATCATGATTCTTTATTACCTATCTCACTGCATTTGATCATTATAATGTGGTAATCCATACAAGTATCAGCACAGGCAAGTATTGGATGAGGTAGAAATCCGAGAACTACTCATAGATCATGTCGGTCATCGTTGTTGTTGGGGAAGTCGTCCTGCTCGGACTTGGAATATACACGCAGTTGAAGATTGCAATGTTTATACAGGAACTCTCGAGACTTTTATTGAAGAAAGGGAAACAATAACAGAAAAGGAACCATACTCTGGTGGCAAAATTGATGGAAAGCATGAGGGGCCTCAACTAGGAATATGGGAATTGGATTTAAGGTCTGAGTTTCCAGTATTATTTATACCTCATAAAGAGTCAAGGACCATGATTCCTCATTCAGAAGCCATTGAGAAATGCTCAGGTACTGGCTGTGAGAACATCAGTCTGGTTTTATAGTTACTTTTTTAATTATTATCACGATCAATTTTGGTAATTTTATTGTTCCTTGTCTGCTCATGTTTATAGGAATTATAACACTGCAGTTTATCTTGTTATTACGTAGTCATGGGGAATTAAGATAAGAACATCGTTAGATTAGAAATAAAGATAGTTTAATTTAGATTAGCTTATTTTAGTTTATTATTGTCTTCTAGTTTGACTAGAATTAGGGTTTTGTTTTATGGACTTTAACTGAAAGTTAGGTTTATATCCCTTATTTCCTTCTTATTTTGAGTTAAATTAGGTTTTATTATCCTTATTTCCTTCTTAAATTAGGTTTGCCTAGACTCTAAATGAAGAGGGTGTATCCATGTAATAGTTACATTTGATTATTGAACAAACTTATATTTTCTCGCTCTATATTCTTTTATTGATTCTCTCCCTTTTTCTCAACTCTCCTTTGTACGTCGCGTTCTATGTCACGTAGGTTGTGTGGAACGTGGAAATTTTGTTTGTCCCACATGCAATAAAGATCAAGATCCTGGAAAGGAGAATCGCATGTCTCCATGTCCTGCTTGTTATGGGAGAGGCTTAATTGCTCATGGAGATGGATCAGATACAACGTGAGTATTTTCTTTCATAATCACGTTTTAACATCATTGGTCTCGTAATTATGCTTCTTGCTTATGGAATATGTGTTTTGCATCTAGCACTCGATTCATTTGAAAATTTTATGTGTTCAGATGTCTCAAATGTAACGGCAAGGGAATGATTCCTTGTGCAACCTGTGGATCGCGCGGGTTAATAAAATGTGAGACATGTCAAGGTGGTGGCTTTCTTCTAACACGCCAAGTGGCTGTCATTAGGTGGTATGTTTATAAACTTTATGAAAATGTACCTTGATTTAAATGCTGCTTCAACCATGCAGATGAAATACAAAATTTTCTGAAAAGAAGAAACAGAGAAAAATTAACGGAATGAGTCAAAGAGAAATGAAGTTATAAATGGGTTCTAAATGTATAGAGCCACATTTCCCTATGTTTCTATAGCATGATGATACTTCTTCATACTTCTGTACATATTTACATAATTTATGCTTGAGAAAATGTCTTAATAAAGAAGTATTATAATTTTAATCCCCAGTGATTGTAAATTCTAATAGGGAATTTTACGTTTCAATCTAACTACTTCTGAGATGTTACATAAGCAGGCGATTATCAAATAACCTTCTCTTGAAGTCTAATGATAATGCTGGTTTAGGAATGATCGGATGCATCTTCTATTTTTTTCCCCTCACTGTTAGACTTCTAGCGTTTTGGCTTTACTTAACGAGTTTAGTTAAAAATAAATAATTTATTTATTGATCAAAATTACAAATTGCTTATTTGCACAGTAAGTTAAGACTTACTTTCAAAGTAACTTTTTGGCTTAAAATAAGAAAAGAGTATCATATACAAACATGCAAACAAAAGTTACTGATGCACAACTTTTTACTTGTATTTAAGCCTAGCCAAGCATGCTTACTTTAATCTGCTTATGTCAATTGTGTTATGGTATTCTGCATCTGCAGGAAGACACTTTCAGCTAGAAAAGTAAGTTCAACAAGTGGAGCAGCTTCAGTTCCAGACGACGTATTCCACCGAGCAAAAGGAGTGCAGTTGTGCAATAACCAGGCCTACCAGTGTACGCCTGCATTTTTTGCCAATTCATACTTCCTCAACAAGTTTTCTTCCGAAGTAATTGCAGAAAGAGCACCTGTACCTCCAACCGCAAGGGTCATTTGCGAGAGACATACAATCTCTGTTGTCCCGGTGACCCGTGTAACCATGACTCATCGCAGTCGCTCCTTCAGTTTCTATCTTATCGGAACTGGGCGTGAGGTTTATTTAAAAGATTCCT
>NC_036238.1:20195249-20202507 GCF_002742605.1 Olea europaea var. sylvestris
TTGATGACTGTGGGTGTTTACATCAATTTATGCGCAACTCGATTAATTTCATGGGGTCACGAAATTTACAGTCGGGTATTCATCTCAGTGGCATAAGAGAACTCAAACTTGTGATTATTGGAAAGCAAACCCAAAAACCTGACCACTGATAGTCAAATTACAATTCATCTCCTTTGAATTCACTAGAAGTAAGACATATAAGAAAAATGGTAAATTAGACATGAAAGATAGAAAGAATGTTTTCGAAAAGAAAAAAAAAAGTGGTTACTTTTAAAAATAACTATTATTCATGGACCATATATACTACCTATAAATGGAATGACGAGCCCCCAGGGCACATCTCCAAGTGGTAAAAGGGGATGGTGGAGAAATCAAACTTTACTTGAGGCTGCCGCGTCAAGGGTTTGAATCCTGAAATATGGATTTGGCTCTTGGGTAAGTGCAAGTGTACAAGCAGCCTTTCACCCTATACCCTTGGAGGCATAACCTGCGATTTACCTCTCTCACGATGCTCCATGGCAGGGGCGGTGGGGGACCCTTAAGGTTGGGGTTTAACCTTTTTATAAACGGAATGACGAGTAAAGAAAACAGTTAGAGGTGAAAGTATCCAATCACGTGAAACCCTATGCTAGCTTACTCCTTAGATTATGCCCCCGTTTCTTTTAACTAAAAAAATCTATTTTTAGTAGATTTTAACAAAAGTAAAATAAAATATGTTATTGAAAAATTGATAAAAATAGATTGAAAATATAAAAGTACGTTTAAGAAAATGAATTTTAAAAAATTGGACAAAACATGAATTATAAGTTCTTTACTTCTTTCTTCTCTCAAAGAAACAATACCAAAAATAAGCATTCAATCTAAACAAAACACACATTCTCCCCCACAAATGCAAACATACCAAAATAGAGCAATATACTGTTGACCTTCGAATTAAAACCCAGTCACCATTCATGCCACCCTTTTCTCTCTTTCTTCTCATAAATTTCTCTCTTCTTCTTCTTTTTTTTTTTTTTTTTTTAATGAAATAAAAAATACCATTTCGACGTGTTTTAAGGGGAAACTATTGTTTGTTCAGAAATGACAAACGGTGGCACCACCGCCATTTCAGCCGGTGGGAGCCCCATATACGGTGGCGCTCACCGCCGCCGCGTCGTAGACTCCATAAACGATCATGAAAAATCGTCTGATGTTATACCTATTGGTTTTGAACATTCAATGAATGAGACGGATTCAGAGACAGTTAATAATCGTAATGGTGCAGGGTATCTATGTAACATTGGTGGTGGCAGCCACCATCACCACCACCCGGCAATAAGGCATTTATTGGCGCGAAAAAGGGTGCCGGAGAATTGGGTTTTTCTTGTGGAAGAATTGTGGGTTGTCATGCATTCTTTGGGATCAAGGAAGAATATGGGCCGTACGATTTTGGGTTTGCTGTTGTTGATGGTGCTAGTATCTGTGTTTCTCAGATTCTCTTTCACGGTCGTCGTCGGAGGTCTGAGGGAGTGCGGCACTCGCTGCGGAAGAACGGTGGCGATAGAGAATGGAATTTTACTTGTTCAGAATTTCAAGAATGGCTGGTCTAACGCTCAGAAAGCCATGCTTGATTCTGAAGCCTCTTCCGCCGAAGCCGTGCAAAAACGGCAGATGAAAGAATTTCCGGTGAGTTTAATCAAAATAATTAATTGACCATTATATTTGAATGATCAATGATTAAAGTAACAATGATAAACATCATTGAAACTGAATTTTTCAATAATTTCTTTCTTGAATAGTTATATTTGTTTGTTAATGGGTTTAATCATCACAATTGAAAATTAATTTATTTTCATTGGATTATAAAATCCTCATATATATACAAAGAAGATGATAACCTTTGAAGGAGTTTTTAATGGCCTAGTCAAATGCTTCATTGTTCTCCTCTAGGTTTATTCCCTTTTTGGGAAAATGAAAAGTGGATAACTCTAAGAGGGTGTTTGATACCAATTTTTATGAAAAATAAATTTTAAAATAGTAGATTGATGGAAAATGTATGAATGAATTTTTTTTGATTACGTGTAATATTATTTTAATGAAAAATATGTGGTTAAAATACATTTTGAGAAAAATTAGAATCAAACAAGGCCTAATCTTATAGTAGGGTTTTTGAAATTGCACAAATTTTCTTGAACTTTATTGTAGTAGATCAATTAAATCGCATACCTTTTATTGAAGCCAAGAGAAGGACATAATCGGACTTACATGACCTAAACTCCAATAGATGCTTCTAATTGGATCAACTCTTGGCCAATTGAAATACATCCACTAATCCCGGCTTATTTTACCAAAAAATTGAGATTACACTCTCGAGTCCAGTAATAGTTATAGAAATAAATTATGATTCAATAACAATATTTTCTGATTATCGTTCCACATGTCAATCCCCATTCGACTACCAATATGTTGATACTGGCAAAATGACCGTTTTGCCTTTCAACATGTATTACCTTCTAAGTTCTATTTTCATACAGCAAATTCCTTGTGATCAAACCACAATATAAATTCCAATGATCTCATTGTTGGACTATTGAGCTTAGATTCAATTTGTCTAGGAAAATACTTTAAAGTGACGATCGTCTCATCTCAATGATTAATGATTCCACTACTCAAAGCACCGAGATCAATCTTCTATTTAAGACTTCACTCATTAATACCTCAAAGAACTTGAACTAACACTCAGAGGTACATTACTCGCTCAAGATTTAGGTGACTTGTTTAATAATCAAGTAGGATCTCATTTTGAACGGTCACAAATGAGTCATCTATGTGGTCTCATTCAATGTGTATCGAAACACATTATTGTTTTTATGTCAAGATCTAGACAAATTTTAATAAGAGCAATGTAATCTTATCAATATAAAGCGTCAAACTTTATGTACTGATTGTAAACGATATAATTTTGATCACATCACGAATTGTATCTCATTATACCCGAACCATCGAGTATACAATTTGTGACATCCTATATGATTATGGAATCTTAGATAATCACATCAAATTATAACATGCATATAAACGAACATTAATTTATAATGTAATTTTACATAACACTACTCGAAGAAAGGGCATCAAACTAACAATATTTTTCTTCTATTTTTTCTCGAACTATATATTTAAATGTGTGGCCGTACTTGAGATTTTTTTTCCAACTAAATTTCTACAATATTTGAAAGTTGAAAAGAATCTAATTTCAAAAATTACGCTTCTTGTACACCACCTGATGACAGCAGTGTTGACAGCTCGCCTATGTGTAGAAATTTTGGCCATTGACTGAAAAAATTGTTTTTAATGTATAAACTCACATTATGTCTAAGAAGCTATCAAACTTGATGTACATAATTGTTTAATTTCTGCAATTTTTTTGTGATTTTGAGCATTTGCAAATGTAGACTTTTTCTTCAGTCCATAGTGGACAAGATAAACTTGCCTGGTGGGTCAAGTGGGCTTTTTTTTTTTTTTTTACAAAGAAAAAAAAAGAAGGATTTGACCTGCCGAAGTGGCAACCGCGGGCAGGCAACATAACTTGGGCAGGAGATGATTCTATTTGAAAATATGTTAGCAAAGACCCTTTTCTTTTTTCTCAAATTTCGTCTGGTGGGTAGTCTTATTGAATGTAATCCAGTGAGAATACAACTTACTTTCGGATTTTTTCGACAGGTCCCAGAAATATGGATGAAACCGAACAGCGAGAACTATTACCAATGCGTTACTCGACCAAGAAATCGCATAAGTATGTCTATGATCTATGCTCCCTGAATCTGGGAGTTGCTACTGGACATTTTGTTTGATACACATTATTGTTTTGAAATCTTTCAGGGTCGGGATCAGCAACGAATGGTTATATCCTGGTTCATGCGAATGGGGGACTGAATCAGATGAGAACCGGAGTGAGTTAATGCCATGCTCATTTTAGATCATTTTCTTCATTTGGAGTCGATCAAATCCATAATATTTTGCTGAAAATCGACTTATGGGATTCAATCAGATATGCGACATGGTTGCTGTTGCGAAAATTATGAATGCCTCTCTCGTCCTTCCTTCACTTGATCACGAGTCCTTTTGGACTGATCCTAGGTACAGTTTTCTGTATTGATGCTTATCGAGACTATGTTTCTTTTTAATTTTGGTCTTTCCTAAGCTTATGCTATTTTCGCAGTGGTTTTAAAGATATTTTTGACTGGAGACATTTCATTGAAGTTTTAAGAGATGATATTGAGATAGTTGAATCTCTGCCACAAGAATATGCAGCAATAAATCCCCTGATTAAGGCCCCCGTCTCTTGGTCGAAGGTTGAGAAACTATTAAATCATCTTACCGACAAGTTACTTCAGTTGGAAATACACCTAATTTTATATTCTTTGTTTACAGGCTAGTTACTATAGAGGAGAGATTCTCCCTTTGTTAAAGAAGCACAAAGTAATTAAGTTTACCCATACGGACTCGAGACTTGTCAATAATGGCCTCGCGCCGTCTATTCAGAAACTCAGGTGTCGAGCAAATTATGAAGCTCTCCGCTACACACCTGAGATTGAGAAGCTCGGAAAGAAACTGGTGGATCGACTTAGAGACAATGGCGGACCATTTATTGCTTTGCACTTGAGGTATTATTGTAGCAAACAAATTCAATAGAAGTGGTGAAAGACAAAATCAAATCGTAACATAATTAGAAGCCACTCAATTAATCTTTGTAATATTTGTTTCATCAGGTATGAGAAAGACATGCTCGCATTTACCGGCTGCAGCCATAACTTGAACTCGGACGAGGCTGAGGAACTTCGTGTCATGAGGTACAAAGTTAAGCACTGGAAAGAGAAAGAGATAGACAGCAAAGAGAAGAGACTGCAAGGCTTGTGCCCAATGTCTCCCCGGGAGGCAGCCCTATTTCTCCGCGCCATGGGATATTCTGCCGCAACAAGAATATACATTGTTGCAGGGGAAATTTATGGCAACAATAGCATGGACGCATTTCGATCAGAATATCCAAATGTTTACAGTCATTCGACGCTGGCAACAGACGAAGAAATCAAAGTGTTTAAGCATTATCAGAACCGACTTGCTGCCGTAGATTATATTGTAGCCTTAGAAAGTGATTTGTTCGTTTACACGTATGACGGAAATATGGCAAAGGCTGTGCAAGGACATAGGAGGTTTGAAGGATTTCGAAGGACAATAAATCCTGACAGGTTTCTTTATTCTCTCATCTCTTTGTCCTTTACGAGTGGCTTTTTTTTTTTTTTTTTGTCGAAAACTCATTTCTTTGAATTATATCATGTTACAGGTTAAATTTCGTTCGACTGATAGATTTGTTGGATAAAGGTTCCATTTCTTGGGAGGATTTCGCTTCAGAGGTCAAGAACTTACACTCCAACAGGATTGGGGCACCATATCCTCGAGAAAGAGGCGAATCCCCTCGACTGGAGGAGAACTTTTATGCAAATCCTTTTCCGGGCTGTGTTTGTGACAGATCTCAGGAACAAACGATTCAGAAACAACTTGACACGAAAACAATCTAAGAATAGCTTCACAGCACTAGTTTGTTCATTTAGTTGGCGTAGGTCGAACAATGGAAACGTTGGTTACACGATCCAATGCACAATGCTTCGGTGATAGTTGACATCAGATGTTGCAAGAACTGGAGCTTCAGGTTCAAATTGTTAGCAGAAAACAAGGAAGATATGGGCCATTGCAGGTTTCATTGCTACTGAGTACTCCGGAAGAATAGATTTTTTAGTACAGATTCTTTAATTCGCTCTATTTATTGGATTGTAGCATATTATGGGGCCGGCTAAAGAATTCTTTTTCATACTTAATTCAAAGATAAAATCAGTCAACCCTTACATCAATTGGAAGTGGGATGAAAGTTATGTTTGATGCTGAACAAGCATTATTCGAAAATTTAAAATTTCTGTAATTCAAGAATGTAAGATCATTACTAGACGTTTATGCGTATGTTATAATCAAAAAATAAAATTTTAAAATTTACTAAACTTCGATAATTAAAATTTTGATCAAATATGAATCACGGATTTTCAATCTTTAATTTCAAGAACTTGACACTCACCTTAAAAATTCTCTATAATAATTTTATAAAGGTCAAGATTGCATAGGCCTGTAAGCACCTTATTTTAGTTAAACAAAAAACCAAATTCTAGACTTCACAAACGGAGAAAAATCAAGCAAACAATTTTTCAATTTTTTCTCTCTTCAAGTCCAAGTCAAATTAGGAGTTAAATGGTTTAGTTACCACTATAATTAAGTCCAAAACTTTTAAATGAATTGCAATCGAGTCCAAAACATTTTCAACCTACCAGAAGAACCTATTCGAACATATATTATTTAAGCCTAAGTAATTAGATATCTCTGAACGACCTTAGATCAATCAATCTTATCATTATTATTATTATTATTATTTATTTTGTAATACTACCAAAAGAACCTATTCGAACATATATTATTTAAGCCCAAGTAATTAGATATCTCTGAACGCCATAGATCAATAAAAAATCGTGGATGTAAATAGAGCTACCCAATAAAATTAGGTATTGAAATAAATAATAAGTTCAATTCGCATACTCAATATATCAAATAAACACAAAGTAAACAAAAAATACAATTTATTCATTATCAAAATGTCATTTTAAATATGCAAAATTATACTTTATGAATACACAACCATCATCAAGCTATAAGAACTAGCTAACATAAGCATTAAATAATTCGAACCCAGTAAACATCTCCAGACTAATATCAAAATCACTCACTCAATCGGAATGAAAACCTCATTAGTCCTGAATGGAGGCAAAGTCCAAGGAGGATTATACCTAGCCAAAACAAAATCCCCACTCACCTTGTACCCATCTCTTGCCAACCATTTCTTCAAATTCTCCACCTTCTCCGCCACAACCTTATCACTAGCCACCCAACTGAACCGCACCACCCCGTATTTCCTCTCTCCCTCCTCCCTTATCACCACCCGTTCATCCACCGGCCGTGGCGCCTCCTCTGCCGTGGTGTATTTTGACGGCAATATAAACTGCATAGTCATCAATTTATCATTTCCAGCTGTTTTGGTCACTACAGGGGCTGTCATGGCTATTTTTTCTGATTCCTTGGTTATCACCGGAGCGGTCATGGCGATTTTTTCAGGTTTAGTGTTCTGCGGGTTGCCGAATGCTCCTATGTAATTGGCTAATACGGTGAAACCCCCATCTTTGTC
>NC_036238.1:20202577-20246583 GCF_002742605.1 Olea europaea var. sylvestris
GGGATGCGGGGGGGGGGGGGGGGGGGGTGGAATTGGGAATTTAATTTATAAGGTAAAAAGCGATTCTGGATTGCTTGGGAAAGGAGGAACGGCAATTGAATTATGCGTGGTCTGGATGAATTTCTTGTTCTTATGGACAAAACGAACGGCGATTACGTACGAAGAAGATGTGTAATCTGTTATGCCACGTTATTGCTTAATTTACCTTGTGCTTTTTTGTTTCTTTTTTCTATTTTTTTTCCCTTTCTATGTCGGTAGTTTCGTTATTCAAATATCTAAATTTATCTACAATCCGAGTCAATTGCCCATGCAATAAGGGGCTAGATTATTTTGAAAGTAATATTAGTGTGTTATATGTGGTGAATTTTCGTAAATTACATCTCCAACTCAATAATTACTCGAATTGATTCCAACCATCCCTCTCTGAATAATTTGTTAGAATCTTGCAAAAAAATAAAAAATGAAAATGAAAAAAACAACTCAAAGATTCACAACAAAAATACAAAGGAACATACTTGAGGTCGCCAAACTCCAATTTCTTCGAGATTTTAGAGCATTTTGAGAGCGATTTGTTAAAAAATAAAAAATAAAATCAAGATTCAACAATAAAATATTCAGCGGAAGAGTAAATTGAAGGTTAAATGATTTGATATACAAGTAATCGTCTCAGTTGTGCATCCATTTGTTGGGTACTTTTGGAACGACTGAGAGAAGAAGATTGTGAAAAAAATAAAATAAATAAAAATACCCGTTTTTCTAAAATAAAAAAAAAATCATGGAATTCTGAACAATTTGCTCCATTACCAGAAACAAGAAGAAACCATGTACAGTCTAAATCCACAGCTGTGTGCTGCCTAGTGCCTATAACAAGAAGCAGCATAGCTACCCGATGGTGGGTTCAAATGATTTTGTAAGGATGTTGATCGTCAATGCTTGGTGGTGGGTTCAGTTGTCAATGCGATTAGTGGTGGTGGGTGTTATTTTTTTTTATTTTTTTTTTTGTTGGAGTAGTCAGGGGCGAATCTAGTATGAATATTCAGTTAGGACGGAAGTTGACTTTGACCATTGATCGTCGACAATCAAAATCATAAAAGCCCGATCCAATCGGTCGCCGATCGTTTATTAAAATTTGATTAAATAATATTAAAAATTAGTCAATATATATGTAAATCCACCAAAACGTAAAAATTATATACATATGAAAATATAGTTCAATACAATCCAAAATAATAATAATAATATACAATACAATTTCAATCTTACTTTGTAATTATAAATTTAGACAACTGAATTCTACGAGATCTCATATTTTGAAAACGTTGCAATAATGTAAACTTTTTCAATAATTACGATGTTCCCTAAACAAAGGCCAATTAATAAAATCTAAACCAATTGAGTCGCTACATTTGCATAATCACATAATAAATTTTCCAATCAATTAGATCATTCAAAGTAAAGAGCACGCAATAAATCTACCAACAACTAACCCAAAACTGGAAAATTAAACTATTAATCTATTGTCTACTTCATGAAACAATTTGATTTCCAATTTCTTAAACCTCACTCAACAAAGAATCTACTATCAGGAAAAGAACTAGAAAATTAAACTAACCCAAAATTGGAAAATTAAACTACTTCTATGCATTTGTGGCATGTGGGCATGTAATATATAAGCCAGAAAAAAGCCAGTACCTACGGCGGACTCAATACTTCACAAATCATATAGCAGAGTTGTCGATCAAAAAGATTTGCTAAAACCGGAACGTGCGTCGGTGCGTGCCTTTGTGGAAAGCTTTTGGGAAGGAATTGAGCGGAAGGAATTGGGGGAAAAAGAACTCAAGAATGGTTTCCAATTTGCTCCTCTCTGCTGCGGTTTGACGGGAAGGAGATTAGGAGAAGATTTCCATTTTCATTGATTTGGTATTTGAGTAATTGGGCCTACCTAATTAAAGCAAAAAAAAAAAAAAAGGCCCCCCACTAAGCCCAACTACCCAGCAACCCAAGTCTGTCATCACAGATTGAGCCAGCCCAAATCCTCTCTTCCTCTTCTTCTTTCTTCCTTGCATCTCAACAACTGTCTCTGCTACATTCCGACGGACGGTGGTTACGACGAATCCAGTTAGGGCGATCGGCATCACCTAGATCCGCCACTGGGAGTAGTGGTGGTTATTTCAGTGTTTTGTTATTGTTTGGGGATTTTGGTGATTCTTGTTGGTGGTTATAGTGGCAGTAGTAGTGGCGAAGTGGTGGTCAACGGTGTAATGGTGGGGTGGGTGGGTTGTTTATGACCAATTTTCCGGGTGTTGTGATCAGTAAATAACATGCGACTTTGAAGAATATGCGATCGCTGTTATATTTATAATTGTGATTAATTAATTTAATAATTTGTAATAGTTAATCTGTGATTAATAAACAATATGTGATCGATGAAAAAGGTAAATGTGACCAAGAAATAATGTGTAATCTAGAAAATTGATAATTTGATAATTGTGACTGTATAATAAGTTGTGAGATTGTGATTGATATATAAATTGTGACTTATAAATTTTTTATTTGTAACTGATGAACAAATTGTGACCGTAAAATAATTTATGACAAATAAAAATTCAGATTTGTGATCGAAAAATAATATGTGACAAATTAAATTGTTAATTTGTGACCAAAATGTATAAATTTGTGACCTTAATACATTTAATTAATAAATTTTATAATTAATTAATTATAATAAATATTTTACTTTTGAAATTGGAAACTTTAGTTTTTAAGTTTTGAAATAAATGGTACTTAACCTCTTAATTATGATTTTCCCCTTTTTAAAACAAGGTATAATTTGGGAAAGCTCGAGGCTAGCCCCGGTTGAGAGGGGTGGCCCCACTCCCAGACTCCAACCACTCCATTTTCCCTCTATAAATTGCACTTTTAACCCCTCAAACTTTTTTCAACTTCTAATTGAGTTTTCAAACTTTTTCCAACTCCAAATTTAGTCTTTGACATCTTCAATTTCTTCAATTGCAACTTTGTTTAAGATCCATTTTTTGGGTGAAATGTATTTTGAAATAGTAATTTCTTAGAGAATTTATGATTAAAATGGGAAAAAAAATTGTGTTCATGTGTAAATTATTTTACAGGGGCTAAATATCTCCAATTTCCTCGATCCATTCTACTAATACAAGAACATTAACACAAGTTAGAACAAATGAAAATTACTGGCGCAAAATTATAAAACTTAAAGGGCCTCTAAGTGCAAAATCTCTTAAAATTTATGTGTTGATTAAAATAACATTGATTGACTCTAGTCGTACCTTACCTTGCCAAACACGTTATTAGGCCAATAGCCACCATTACAAGGCTGTATTATTCCATATTAAATTCCTAAACGTAGCCCGGGAAAAATAAAATAATTCCACGAACTTGCATGTGTTTTCGATGAAAAAGTGAAAAAAGAAGAACCAACTACGTACAAAAGAAAATGTCTTTTTTTTATTAATTATTGTATGAATATATTTAAGATATGTCTAATACGCTGGATTTCAATTAGAATTTGTGTAGTTCAAAGCCTATATATTGGAAGTCCTATCAAGTAAAATCTCGTTATTGCTGGTATATTGAATGACAGGACAAAGATATCTTATTCGTGGACCTTGGGTGAAGTGGCAAGTTGTGGTCTTTCCATCTAACGGTGGGATCTAAATCGATTAATTGGCAAGATCATATGAGCATGAGATCAACCATGTATTCAATAAATGAATAAGCTCTGAAATAGATGCGGAAAACTAGAATGTCGAAATGGGCATTTATTATTGAACTGACTCGAAAGTCTTTTAACAAATAAGTACTCGAAAACTCAACTTAGCTGCCGTTTGCTCCCAATTAATTTTCATTTTATTACATTTCATTTTTTTCCCTCCTATTTTCAATCACACGATCTTCCATAAAATAATATTACACATAAATGGAAAACGTTTCTTTCTTTTTCATCTACTCATTTTTCAAAAAAATACTATGCCAACCATTAATTTTTCCACAAAATGGGAGTCAAATGGAGGCTTATTCCATTAGTTACAACATTGAAAAAAAATAAAATAAATCCATATATAATATATAGTGTTTTAATTTTGAAGCCACCCTCGCAAGAGTTAGAAAACTTCAACACGCAGAGACATCCCAACCCGGCTGCAACAAATTACATACCAATTTACCAAACCTCAAGAAAATTAAACCAATGAAATTGCTTTGAAATTTTCAAAAAATCAATAAAAAAAAGTAGCAAAATTAGTACGTGGTCTCCATTATTGTCCAATCCCTATAAGCCACCCTCCCCAACCAGTTGTTAATTAGCAGCCAAACGCGTCCCTAATTGTAGAATGCGTCAAATTATACATGTGTCCACGTTTAAGTCCATTTTTGGTTCTTCTCTCTCTCCCCCCACCTTATATAAATGTTAATACTCCCTTCAATTTTTCTTAAGAACCCATTTGATATCTCATTGATTTGTGCACTCCAAGCACAAATACCACAACCAAAAGCAAAAAACACAGCATCGACAAAGGCATGGCTTCTTCAATGAGAATGTCATTCATTCTCTTCTTTGCATGCTCTCTCTTCCTACAAGGAACATTAGGTATATTACTCTATTCGTGTGCATCAAACAATTTTATACGTAAATCTAATGGCATGTTTTGACACCTTTTTAGGACAGACGATAGCCTATATCACTCTATGATAAACGAGGCAAACGTATACATTTTACACAAACTCACGTTAGATATTAAAAATGCACCAGCACTCATTTTAACAAGTTTCTTACTGAGTCTCGAGGTTTGATTTTAAAAATTTATCAGGTTAAAAGAATAATCCAAATTCCAAACATTTATATGCTTTGCTAGTCAAGAATTAATACCTAATCTTTAAAATCTACAGGTGAGGTGATTTGTGAGACTCTGCCCACCAATCTTTGTTCCTTTGCAATTGCATCATCTGGGAAGAGGTGTGTACTGGAGAACTTCCAAAACAACGACGGGAAATTGGAGTTCACGTGTAAGACATCGGAGGTGGCTGTGTCGACAATGGCCGGTCACATAGAGACTGATAAGTGTGTGAGTGCGTGTGGGGTTGACCGGAGATTTGTCGGAATATCTTCCGATGCCTTCCTTGCGCCACAATTCACCGCCAATCTTTGCTCTCCAGCGTGTTATCAGAACTGCCCCAACATTGTTGACCTTTACTTTAACATGGCTGCCGGAGAAGGTAACTAAATAATAAATATATAAAAATTACAATTGATTAAAGAGATAATGAATTATTATACCTTACTTGCCATTCAATTTCTTGAAGTTTAATAAAAAAAGGACATCTATTACTCAATGTTGTACTCGATTGAAATGAAATTATGATGCCTAAAATGTGCAGGAGTATATCTGCCTGCCCTTTGTGAGAAACAAAAGTCCAACCCTCATCGTGCCATGATGGAGCTTTCGAGCAGTGGTGACGTCGCCCCTGGTCCGGTAGCCGCAATACTTGCTGAAGCCCCTGCACCTGGAATTTTCTAATTTACTTCATAAATTTTTTTTTTAATTATTATAAAGGATATGTGAAATACTTGAACTATACTAATATATATATATATATATATATGTGTGTGTGTGTGTGCGCGCGCCCCCCTTGGATTGGCTTCGGCAATAATTTTTTTTTTCCCATTAATTTCTATGATTTGCTACTTGTGACTAGTATAAATTACAAGTTGGGATTTCTGACTTTAAAATAAAATGATTTTAGTTCTCAATATTTCATTATCGTAAAACAAGTAACTCCAATGAATAGAACTTTCCAATTTGCCGTTAAACGACGTGTTAGGTGAAATACTATTTTAAGAGTAAGAGAGGAAATAGAAATGAGTGACATGAAAACAGGAAAATGAAAAAGATAAGAAAAGATCAGTCCATCTTCACGGCTCCACATTTTGCCTAGCTCAACCCCCAACCTCCCGAACCAACTAACCATGGACTTTACTTCGTTGATTTGACCCAATGAAACAGCAAAAAATAACTTTTATCGTAATCTTTAATGTCAAAGTATTGTTTTTACTCTTGGCGTAGTTGAATGGTGTCAAATTTATCTATTCGACCAAATTGAGTTGGTTCTATTTAACACCAAAATGGATGTCAAGGTAGAATATCAAACTAATACAGATTCAAATATTAAATAAAATATAAAAGTTTGAACTATGCATTTTAATAATAGTAACATTTTAAGATGTAAACTTAAGTGAATTACTCAAATGGTCGCTGAACTTTGTAAAGGGTTTTCACGGACCCTGCAAATTTCAGTGATGAATTTGGTGATTTTTAAAGTTCAATGACCCGTGGAAACTTTTTGCAAAATTCAATTACCATTTCGGTAATTCACTCATGTAAGCCTATATCTTAGTAAAAGATATTTTTCAATATTTCCTATCTCATTTTCAAAGTTGTCCAATAAAAATTAAATCAATACAGAAGAAGAACAAGACCTGCTCGAGCAATGGGGTTAAGAACTTGGGCCTCTCTATTCTTTCAAGTGGACTGGATTAGGCCAAATTTGCACCTCCGTCAGGTGTGGCCCCCCTTAGTGGATGGTTAAGAATCCAACTAGTCCTTGGATTACTATTAGAAAATTTTCATATTTAAGAAATTAAGTATGACTAGTTTCAAAACTAATAAATAAGGTTTAAAATTTCAAAAATTAGATATTAACTATATTTTACTTATGAAATAATTAATTAAAAATATATTTTTTAATTACATACATTAAGGGCACAATTCTATACAAATTATCGAATTTCTCGAACACATGACAAAAATTTTATAGGTCATAATTTATTCATCGATCGCCAAAGTCACAAACTTTATAAGTCATAACTTATTTAATGGTTATAAACTATCAAATTAATTGATCACAAGTAATTTCTCGATCACAACCACATTTTTAGGTTACATATTATTTATTGATTACAAATTAACCATTTTATTGTTCACAATCAATCAAATAATTGGTCATAAACACCTCTATCCCATCCAAACTTGTGACCATCACAATGATCACAACCTCCCCAAATCGTGCAAAACTACCATCACAGCAACCATTACACACCACACCACATCAATGCAAACCTACCACCACAACACCACCATACATCATAGCAGCCGTAAAACCACCCCCACACACACCAAACTCCAACACCATCATCACTACCAGATCGTGAGTGCCATGCACACCACATGTCACTACCACTATCACCACCACAAATCGCTTAATAGCAACGAATTAAGCATCGCTTGCTTAAATTGTTGTTGTGCGCGATGAACTCAAGCGCCATTCAGTGGCGATGGATTCATCACTCACAGCGACAATTCAATAGTGATGGGTTTGTCGCTGTTGGGGGGTTGGCACCTACTGGTGAAGAAGGGAAAAAAAATGGGTAGAAGACATTATAAAGAGAGAATGGAGAAAAAAGAAAGAAAGAAGAAGAAAATGAAATAGGTTTGGAATTTAATTCTATAATACTATTATTAATATTGAATTATCTTCTGATTTTTATATAAACAAACTTTAAACCTGATTTTTAAAATGATGACTTAAAAATTTTGGTTCCTGGTAATTTCCACTTACTATTGATGTCAAACATTTGTTCATACCTATTATTTAAGATTTTCTTGATCTGCTTCGAAATGTATAATTTTCGGTGTTATTATATATATATATATATATATATATATATATATATATATATATATAAATGTGTTATATTATTTTTTAATTTTTACGTTTTTTAGAAAAAAGTTTCTATATATATATATATATATATATATATATATATATATATATATATATATATATATATATATATATATATATATATATATGAAGATTCAATTTCTATTCTTGTTTTTTCATTCTTCTTATTGATGAAAATTCAAAATTTCTTGTCAAAGACGAAGTTCAGAAATAATATTTAAGGGAAATGCCATTTATAAACTTTAAAGTGTATATCATGTTTGACATTAACTTTGTTTTAAAAACTTGTTAAAGGGAAAACTATTTTTTTTTTCTTTAATTGTCAAATGACTGTCAAATTTGTATGCACCAAAGAAACATCAAGCATGATTTAATATTTAAAACCAAAAAATAGTGTCGATGAAGTCTAGACTTTACATTATCTCAATAATTTACTCAAAATTTTTTAAAACCTTGTTTTGGATAGTGGTGCTTCAATAATGTTGCTCAACTCGGGATAGAGGTTTGGAAATAGGGGTTGAGGTGGCGTGTCCAAGGCCCCTGATTTAAAATCTCCAGGCTCCATGTATTGCAAGATTGAGGGCTGAGATCACTCCACATCGACCCTAGATCGAAACTCCCATCGGTTAACAATATATATTAATGCCATGTGGCTTGAAATTCAAGCAAATTTTCCGCTGCCAACCAGTCAATAGGGGAGCCACGTTGCCCGTGGATGGACAGGACCTACGTGGCCTGTGTCCTAGTAGAAAAACCCCTAATGAATTAAGAACCATGATATATTATCAAAAAATGGTTTGAAAATACAACCTGAGCAATATTCACAACGGAAGTCCACTTTCTTTGGATTTTTCATTTATGGAAGACTCATGCGCATGTGAGAAAATGTCAAACAAGGCACCACATGACGACACTGAGCTGGACATTGTGATACAACCAGGGCACCAGTAAATGTATGAGAGAAATATTTATTTTTTGAGTAAGAATATTGTTACCTTCTATGTGTCAAAAATTTAACCATTAATCGAAAAAAGTATTTTTAAAATGAAAAATATTATGTGTACACATCATGGGTAACGCTCTCCTCACATGTAGGGGACTCGCTAATAATTTATTATATGTTGGCCCCCTCTATTTGAGGGGAGTATAATACTATGTGTGTACCATTGTGTACATATGAACATGACTCCCATTTTTTTCAACAAATTATTTTGACATTTATTTTTGTTGTGAAATTAGAGCAAAATTCACTACTATTATCTATTGACCATTGCGTAATTAACTCTAGTATACACACCCCGACGTATACAAATACCCTCTTTTCATTTCTCGCTAAGCATTCAAATTTCGTATTAAATCATGTTTTATATTTAATCTTGAGAGACAACAATGATTATGGATTCATTCAAGTCACAATAATTTAAAAAATGGTCATTTACGAGCATGTTTTACTTAAAAATTTCAAAAGTAATTACTAATTTTGAAATTATAAGAAAAAAAAACTCGTGCTACTAAAATATTGATGCACCGTGCACCGATCAAAAATATCAAAAGACCAATCAATAATAACCTAATGCATGTGAACGTAGCGTGACACACGTTAACGAATACAGGAGCATTGATGATTTTAAATACACATTTCCCTTGAGATTCCATTTACATTTTTTTAAATGAATTTATTTTATTTTATTTAGTTACTTTTTATTATTTTATATTTACAAGTTCTTTTTTCAACTTGTCGTGTAGGCAGCGCAGAAGCAAAATGATTATATATTAATGAAGCGTAAAGCTAAACTTTAATTATTAAATTAAAGTCTTATTATTGTACTTAATAATTAATTATCATGAAAGTTTACTTAAAATAAAGAAAAATAAATGTGTATAAGAGCATTTCATCTTTAATTATTGGTCATTATTATGGCTTGATCAAGATGCACACACTTATCAAATGTTCTTAAGAGCAATTCCATTATTAGTCCCGCCCTATAATAATGACTCATCAAAACATTACTTATTGATAAATTACGTCATTAATCTCCAACGTGTTGCACTTAAGGGTGGATGTGGATTGGGTCGGATTTGGTTCAAATTCAGCCCAACAATGGAACCGACAATGAAATCCCAAAGTGAAATCTAACCGACAAAAGGAATATACCGATTCAAATCGACTAGAGTTGGTTCAATTCATTGAGTTCAAGTGATAAGAAAATGACACGTCACTACATCCTCTCCGATAGCACATTCACATGAGAGCACTTTTTTGGCATTTTTTATTCATGCAAATCCCATGCGAGTACCACACAAATATTAATACATGTCAATTAAAGTGTCAAACATTTTAAGGTGAAGGAGCTTTATTCATTCGAATTTGCTTAGGCCAACAGAAAATTGAATGGATTTTACTGATCGTACAGGGGCTTTGTGAAACAGAACTCCAACAGGCAATCACAGTTGGCGAGTCCCGTGCGAGATTTGCCTATATAAAAAAATGTCAAAACCCCACCCCATTCCACCCCCACCTATGTTGTGAGTACCTGTACCTCAAGCAAGGTTCAAATCGGATCAGTATTCCTCCAAAAGTGGTGCTTCAGGTACAGGCACAGGCCTCCGCCAAGTTAGACATATTGATGAGGCTCGCTCAAATTTTTTATTCTTAATACAGATTGGACCCACCGACCTCCCTGGGGCCTTGCCCTCGTAGAAATAATGCCCCGTATTCAAGGCAATATTCTTCCTCCAAACCAGCTTGAGTCAGATCGATTTGACATTTTGAGTCGACTAGACGAATAGCTTGCCCACCCCCAATCTATTACTTTCTCGGATCCCCCAACTCTCCGACTGTGTCCGTCTCTCTTTCATAATTGTTGTTCTTTGCCATCTTAAACACCATCTCACTTCTAGGCATTTCCACGCAAATGCTCAAAATTTCCTCTCTCCCGTTGTGTGTGAAAGAGAGTAAAATTATGACCCACTAGAAGACTTGAAACGGTCACCTAATCCAATGCTGGTTGCTAAATTTTCACATTATACTCTGATAACTCACAGATATACATAATACGAAGACAGATGTTAAGCTGCTAAATTTAACTCACTAGGGGTTTTAAAAGACCCAATCTTGAAGCTTTAATGAACTGTTTCCACGTTGAATAACAGCTTTTTGCTTTTGGGTCTACATAATGTCGACTTCAGAAATATCCCAGGTAGACTTAGAATGCGGCGAAGACGGCGTCGAGGAGGAGGAAGAGGGTATAGTTTTTCTCTCCGACGCCGATGAGGGCTCTTGTTACTCTCAGTTTTACTCCACGGTTGATGGGGAGGGTTCTTATGATGATTACAGCATTGCCTGTGGCTCTGAGTGCGGTGTGATTTTGGAGGAAGAGGTTATGGATTCTAGGAGAGTTTCATCAGTGGCTGATTCTGATTCTTCTGATTGTTCAGTGGATATAGAAAATGGTGGGTTTGGAGAAATTAAGGTGCATTTGGAGAGGGTTAAGAGAGATTGTAGGATATGCCATTTGAGTTTGGTGAGTAGTAGCCCTGAATCTGGGGTTGCCATTGAGTTGGGCTGTTCTTGTAAGGATGATTTGGCTGCTGCTCATAAGCATTGTGCAGAAACTTGGTTCAAAATTAAAGGGAACAAGTGAGGAATCCTAAAGCTCGAGTTTTTCTTCTTCTTCCTTTTTTTTTTTTTTTTCTCTCTTTTTAATTGTTGTGATCATGTGAAATTTGTTTTGCATTTTAAGATTTGTGTATATAATGAGACTCCATGTCAGTGCTTCGTAGATTTCTCCAGTTAGCCCTTGAACAGTCTAGCTTAATCGTAATGTACACTTACCTTCAACCTCAAATCGACCTAATATTCCTACGATAATTCTGTGTACTTTGATTGTTTTTCGTATAGTTTACTGGTACTGCACAAGATGGGTTTGTTTTGATTACGGATACGAAAATTTAATAGAGTGGAAAGGAAAGGTAAAGAAGATTGTGTTACTGAGATGATAGCAAAAAGTAAAGCAAAAGAATCAAGCAGTTGGAAGGATTGCTTTAAATTTCTAATAACACCGTCGATTCCTTTCCATTATGTGTTTTTATGAATTTTATCTGCTAGCTCATTCTTGAGGTTCTCTTTTCTTTCTTTATTTAAGGGTAGATTTTATATATTCAGTACATTTTGTGCGAAAAGATTAATGTTCTCTGGTCTTGCTTTTTGAATATCACTATGATTTTTAAGAGAAATATCTGTTCATAAATTTGTAATGGAACTTTTCGTTTCGAAGTGATGCTGAATCTACTTGTTAATATTCATGTAAGTATTGTCATTTGTTATGGAAAGGTGTCCCATAAATGATTATATCTGTGAATTAAGTACAGAAATCTAATAAAAATGTTGTATATCAGCTATGTTTCTTTCCTTTTCTATGACAGTTGGCACTTGTTTAATTAGTCTTTACTCTCAGTATCTTTATTTACAAAGTTATTACTATAAGCGACAGTGTAGTTAATGATAAGAAGCTCAAAAATGTAATGATAAAAATTTCTGATCTTGTCAAGGAAATCCACACCTCCTTGGATCCCTATCAACATGAAGCTGGTTGAGATCCTCTAAGATGATAAAAATTTGCTGTCTAACTGGGTTATGGACAAGACGACGTTCATCTGCTTCAAGAAGAGGAAGAGAGGGGGGGGTGGTGGCTATGGAGTTTGTAGCTTCATTACTCATTAGTGATAATCTTGCCTCCTATCAGTCACCATTATTTAATCTTATGCATTTATAGTGTCAAGGCGTTTCGGTTGGATTTTTAGCCTGCATTATTTATGCCATTTAATTTTGTGGTATTGTAAATAAATATGACATCAAATTGTTTTGGTTGAATGTGGAAATAGACAGAATATGTTTTTGTGTAATGCAGTTAAATATGAGACCCTTTTCTTTAAAACTTGATCAAGATTAACTACGCCAAGTATGCACGAACCTTGCAAGAAATGAAGATGTAGTGTTTTCATGAAAGAAGAAAAATTTTCTATGCCAACTTTGTTTACGTGTATCATTTCATTGTTTCTTCTGCTCTCTTATATTTTACTGCCAAATTTCTTATGTTACTTCTCTTTGCCAGGACTTGTGAAATATGTAATTCAATAGCACGCAATGTTGTTGGCCCGAATAGTACTGAGGGTGCACAACAAGCAAATGAAACAAATGCTGTCGAAACAAATACATCATCAGCTCCAGCTTCCCTGGTTACAGACAGTCGAAGTTGCTTAAATGGTCATCGGTTTTTGAATTTTCTTCTTGCTTGCATGGTATTTGCTTTTGTCATATCTTGGCTTTTCCACTTTAATATCCCATCATAAATATTGTAAACAGTTCACAAGACCAGGAAGCCTCTGAAGATAAGTGCAGACTAGCAAAAATACACTTACTAGTTGGCAGATACCAGTTATAAACTTCCGAGTCGTATCTGTACTTTCGACTTTGACAAAAATTTGCAATTAATATGCAATATGCATATACATTGTTTAGCTGTGACATTTCCAGATGTTAAGTCTTTGAATCTATATATTTTTTACTTGTTCTTGAATGAATTACGTCTGTGGATGTGGATTTTTTGAGAGGTAATTACATCATTAGAAAGCTGCAAGTGTTGTTCTGTATCGTGTTGAAGATTTTACTTATTTATTTATTTATTTATTTATTTTTATTTTTTTTGAGACAAATTCCACGCACTTGGAAGAGAACTGGATGGATAAAACAAGAAATAAAACACAAATAAAGTGCTGAAGATTACACAAAAGATGAAAATTTAAACCACTCCCACCATGAGATTCAATTTTCTCAGAGAAATTGTCCTGCAGACCATCAATGGTACTGCTACTTCGGTCAACTTGAACAACTTCAATTCATGTGCCTTTTCCTTTGTACCTTTTAACACCTTTATTCTTTTCTTCTCCTTGAGACAAGTTATCATGTGAAATATGCGATGGGTCTGTTTACTGTGTGGTGATGGATTAAAACGCGAACTGTGTGATGGGGATTGTTCTTCTTTATATAGTGAACTTGGATTCAAACCATGGGATAACGGTAGTTTTCTTGGATTTGAATGAGGTTCACTTACCCAAAACACTAACTACTGAGCGATGCTTACTTTTCCATGACCTTCTGCAGGCATACGTTCATTGTACTTCCATTTCTCCAAACGCTTCAAATCAAAAAGCTCAAAGCCTTCTCTGGAATACTTTCCTGCTTCTTGACTTGCTGCAGAAAGCCCGGTAAATTTGCCAAGCTCATCATCTTTAACATATCCTTAAACATGACATATTTTCTGAAGATATAAATTGAATCTTGTGCTCAATAATTGTGCCCCGTCTCAATTCACAATTAGGCCTCTTCCAACGAGGCTCCAGACACTCCTACATGGCAGTTAACGGCAAGTGAACTTGGACCCGCACTTCATGTCATTCTGCCCAAGAGGCGGTTTGACCGAACCACCTGAAGGGGCCAGACCTCTATGGAGGCATGAACTGATTTGCTGTAGTAAACCACATGAAGAATTGAACCAGCATGGCGAGAGATGAGGCTGCAAGAGGCTTAACAAGATATCTTTTATGCAATCTTTAGTAAGTGATTGATATGACAATTCATTGCTATCATCGTCCTATTCAGCCAATCAAGTCAAGTCTAAATTTTGTATCAAACTTTTGGACAACAAAATAGTATTAGCATTAAATGCCTATGATTGATTGATACATTTAACAAGAAGCGTTAGCCGCATGAATGAAGCCATGTATACTTTCATCTTACAATCAATATCTATCCTATCAACTATAAAAGTTCACACAATGTACCATTCCAAAAGTAATGCAAGTATGGACTCTTAAGCTATAACTTTGCTATCCTTCTTGTTATTATATTTTCCCAAAGTCGAATCCCTTTCTATATAGGAGGCTCATGTCTAAAGCACCTCCCACACTCAATACTTACAACTTCAATTGACTTGATTGTCGGAGCGTGCGCAGCCAATTCCACCATCACTAGAGGAAGCGATGTGTGGATAACGGTTTATCCTAGTGTGAAGGAATCAGGCTTATGTAGATGCCGCATTGGGATCTGTTGGAGGTACAAAAATTGAAGTTAACAGACACTATTTCTTTGCAAAACGGAACATGTCCCAAATGGAATAAAGAACAAGTCAACGACAAATAAATCTCAACTTAAAAGTCAACACATTATATCAATATCCATAAATGGACTTCCGAGACTATTGTTACGCCTCTTCCAATAAGACTCCAGAAACTTGTATGTGTGCCCACACTTCATGTCATTCCGCCTAAGAGGTGGTTTGGCAGAATCTTTTTGGAGTCAATCCCATATGAAGAATTGAATCCTCATGGTGGGGTGAGTCAATACGAGGCTACACGAAACTTATCAGGAGATCTTTTATGCAATCCTTAGTAAGTGATTGATGTGACAATTGTTCGTTGAAATTACGTACCGCAAGTGCATTGGTCACATTCAAGTAACAAAGTAAACTTTTTTAGTCATAATTGTTCATCCCTCGAAGAATGTTTACTATCGATTACACTATTTTAATCAAATTAATTCTAACAAAAAAATATGCACATTAAGATTTTGATTTTAAAATAAGGAAAAAATAAACTAAAACTTTATCACATAAGAAAGTATAAAATTTGGAAATTTAGGAGGAAAATATGATTAGAATTTATGGTTTTGCTTAATTTCCGCCCAATTAATTTACTACAAGCCAATAAAAAAATTACTCATTCATGATAATAGATTGATTATCCAATTGATTTTCCAATTTTAGTTAATTATCTCTTTCGAGCAAAATTAATACTAATTAATTGGTTTAACCTATTATATCTATATGTTGATTAAAATCAAACAATCGCATTAAATCTTTATGAAAATAGCTCAATGGTCACTAAGGTTAGGGGTATATTTCTATCCCTTATAAGAACCTATGATTTTTATTATTTGGCTTAAAATGCACAATATTCTCTCGAACAATGTACAAATTATTAAACACAGTCCTCTATTGGCCATATCAATGAAAATTGATAACTACAATAGTTAAAACGCATGAACATAAGTAATTCTAATATTAAATAGCAAACACTTAAATTAATTAAAGTTAGGTTAAATTTCAACCATAAATCCCAATACAAATAACTAGCCAATTTTTTACAAATCATAAAAAGGGTAGTGTTTCATACAATACATTGTAAGTAGAAGATAATAATAAAGAACATACAACACTAAAGATACAACCCCCTTTTGTTGGATTTTTGAAACTGTTAATAGCTTGAACTTGATTTTCTCAAAATCTCTCCACCTCTTTTTTTTATGTTCTTGATTTTGCCCCCCAAAATATCAAAAAGTTATGGAAAGAACAAGAAAAGAAAAAGAAGAAGAGGAAAACGACAAATGAAAAGATAAAGTAAAGTGGAAGAAGATACAAAGGCTGCTCATGTTTTTCTTTTAAAAACCTAGCCAACCGTCCAAAATTTGCAGCTCAAGTTCCTATAGTTCTCAATGAAAACCAACATGGTCCTGGTTATCTTTTTTGGCGCTTCTTCAGTTTAGTCCCTGGCTTAATTGCAGTTCAGGTTTCTCAACTGTTATCTTATACAATCTGGTCCTTGAATTTTGACTTCTATATCAATCATCTCCTTTAAAAATTCAAACTTGGGTCCTTTTAACTTTTTGACAATTTGGTCCCCAACTTCACGATTTTTGTACGATTCCAATTATTTGTCTCTTCCTTTATTTTCTCCTCTTTGGGTAATTTTTACCTATGAAAGCATAAATTACACAATTACAATTAGAAATCCACTCATTTAATCAATAATAAGTTTAATTTAAGTATTAAATAAGTATACAAAAACACACTTATGACAATTCAGTGTTATCGTCATCCTATTCAGCCAATCAGATCAAGTCTAAGTCTTATGTTAGACTTTTGAGTAGCAAAATGGTATTAGCATTAAATACTTATGATTTATTGATACCTCTAACAAGAGGTCTCAGTCGCAAGGATGAGGTTACGTATACTTTCTTCCTACGGTCAGTATTCATCCTATTCTACTATAAAAAGCTCACATAATTCCACAGGTCATGCAAGTATAGACTCTCAAGCTCTAAATTTGCTGTCCTTCATCTTACTATACTTTTCCCAAAGTCGAACCCATTTTTACATAGGAGGCTTGAGTCTAAAGTACCTTCATACTCATATACTTACGACTTCAACTGACTTGATTGTCAGAGTGCGGGAGGTCTATTCCACCCCCACCGAAGGATGAGTGTGGCTAATGATTTGTCTTAGCATGCAAGAATTAGACTTACATGGATGCGATAGGCCTTAGAATCTATTAATTAAGATGGAAGTACAAAAATTGAGGTCAACATATGACTTGCCATATGGGTGCTAAACCTTATATTTGTTTTGAAACTGTAAACTTTTATCTACAGAGTGCAACAGAGTCTCTTCTTTGACAGTATTTGAGTTTTGTAGTCGCTTTGAATTCCTCTGCTCAACTTTGGCCATGTCCCTAGCCATTTTCTATACATTTAGGACCTAAATTTATGATAGATGACATGGCATTACATCTCCACTCATATTCTTTTTTTCTTTCTTTTTTTTTTTTTTTTTTTTTTTTTGACAAGGAAAATAAATGGCAGCAACATTAGGCAACCCACAACCCTACCCTTCTGGTGTGCACTAGGTAAACCCTCGGACTGACGCAACAGTCTGCAAACCGTGCTAGCCAGATAAACCGCACTCGACAAGTCCAGTGCGATAGACTCAGTCGAGAAAGTATTGGTAGAGAAAATCGAACTCGTAACCAAAGGCCTCTGCGCTCATATATTCTACCAACTCGGCCACCCCATGAGGGGCCTCCACTCATGTTCTTAGCTGTAAGGAATCAGATCCTAGTTATTCTCTATAAAACTTGCAATCTGATTTCTGTCTTCAGTTCACAAATCCAGGCATCCAGAGCAACTAAAGCTAAATTATTATTAAAAAGTACTGAAATATGCATCAAATAGCACAATAAATCAAGAACAAACACGTCCCATAAGATTTAAGAAAAAGTGAGTCCGGTAACCCCAATAATTTTCCTATTGAAAGAAAATTAAATGAGTAATGTTATTTTGTACCACTAATATTATAACACCAATATAGATGACACTAAGTGTCATTAAGTCCTTGTTTGAGACACATTTTCGTTAAAATGCATTTTTGAATAGTGTATTGATAAGAAATGTATAGTTAAAAAGTTAGAAAAAATTTTGATTTACGTATAATATTATTTTATTGAAAAATATGTGGTTGAAATAATGTAAAATACCGTTAAAAATATATTTTTTTTCCAAATAATGTGGATCAAACATGGCCTAAATAAAAGATTCAATTTAATAAATTACATAAATCTGTTATTAAGTATCATTAAATGTATATTAAGAGGCTAAAGAGAGATCACATTTGTCCATGTTCTTGATACATAGAAGGTGAAATTAGATCAAGAAATTGTTCAAATTGGGTTCCAAACGAGTTCCAATCAAATAAGCAAAGTTGTTTTCTCGTTGCGCATTGTTATGTTTTTGTATATTTGTCAATATTTTTGTCATATCTTTCTCTTCTGATATTCAATTGAGGTGATTCAAAGTATATTAAAAAACTAACTCAAATGATTACAATTATTCTCGAAATATCATTTTTCAATTTGAACCTTTATTTAAGCAAAAAAATGAGTCTCAATCTACGGCTGAAAATCTGAATTAGTGAAAATACTTTAACTATGTTTCAGTGCTTTATTCATTTGACATCTAATTGCATTCAATTGATCCTATGTGATTTTCAATAATCATTTTTTGTTTGAATCAACAATTGGATATTTGCACTTTGGTCACCAAACTCTGAATTTCTTCCATTTTAGCCAAAATTTCGCTCCTTTTGTCCAATACACGTCATTTTATTGAGTTGTTTCTAACAAAAGATGAATACATAAGATTAGACTATAATTTATCAAAAATAGTACAAAATATTCTAAATTAATGATTTAGTTAAATATACAAAGCCATTGTTTGAGTCACATTATATTCATATAAATGCATATTTGAATAGTGTATTGATAAGAAATGTGTGGTTAAAAAATAAAGAAAGATTTTGAATTTACGTGTAATATTATTTTATTGAAAAATATATAATTAAAATAATGTCAAATTATTATTTAAAAATATATTTTTTTGAAAAAAATGTTGCTCGAACATAGTCAAAACACACTTATCATTAATGATAGAGCGTTACACAAGACAGCCGCTCAATGTGTCCAAGGGAAGGATTGTAGTTGAACTGGGCCAGTTAATGTTTGGAAGCTACCTTTTGTCCATAGCTGTTGGGCATCTTTCTGATGTAACCACTCCTTTTCTAATTGTTTATTCTTAATCAAATCATCATATCTAGGCCTTATTTCACCCATTCAATTCCCTTCCCCACCCACAAAAAATCCATATAAATATCTCCATATTTACAGGGCTTTTGGCAATCAGAATAAGGGATAAGTGTCCAATGGAGAAGAAGAATTTCGCCATGGATGCTCCTCATCTAGTACTTTTGCCCTTCCCTGCACAAGGCCACATCAAACCCATGCTCATATTAGCTCAACTTCTCTGCCACGGCGGCAACTTCAACATCACCTTCGTCAACACTGAACACAACCACAGCCGGCTTCTCAAGCTCATAGATCAACCAGCCTTCAGCCGCCTCTTTCCGACACTCCAGTTCATGTCCATTCCAGATGGGCTTCCGCCGGAGCATCCGAGGGCTGGCCCCTCCGTTGTTGACTTGTTCTTTTCTACTAGTTCAGTGAGCAAGCCGGAATTCAGGAATCTGATTGTTTCTGTTAGCCAGGAACCGACGTGTATTATAGCAGATGGGATTATGTCATTTGCTGTTGATGTCGCCGATGAGCTTGGAATACCTGTTATCACGTTCCGGACTTACAGTGCAACCTGTACTTGGATTTATTTTCACCTTCAGAAGCTCATCCAGAATGGAGAAATTCCAGTTCTTCAAGGTAAAAATCTCACTTTTAATCATGATAAAAACTAACCTATTAATCTCTCCGTAGTAAAAAAAATGGCTAGAACTTTTGGGCCGTTGGTTTGCCGTCTTCGGCCCATTTTTCATTTTTCGTTTTCGAAAACGCGATAAACGCGTTTTGTCCGTCATTTTCGAAAACACATTTTAAAAAACGAGTTAAAATTTATAATTGAAAACGCAAATCGACTTTTTATCGTTTTCAGTATTTTCAGTTATAATGTCGTAAACGCTCAAAAAGGACCGTTTTTAGGGAAAACTAAAAATCGTTTTGAAAATGAAAATGGAAACCAACAGTACCTTTAAATTTTGAGTTTGAGTAATACTGATACTATTTATGATTAATAATAGGAGAGAGAAAATAATAAATGAGAGAAAAATAAGAAGAGATGGCTTAAATTTTTGTTGATTCATCTCATCTAACAAAACTTCTATTTCTAAGTAAACCTCTTCGCCATAGCTAGACAAAGTCCCTCAACATTGTATTGAAAATTGATAGTTTGCTTTTGTGTCAGTAAATTTTTTATGCAATTCATAATAACATTGTGGATGCTCTACATACTTATGTCTAGTTAGTCGCGAGTCCATTCACTGTCTAATGGAGGGTGATGCATTTTAAGGAAATTGCTGTTTGTTACAGCCCCCTCACAAGTGGGGGGTGCAAATTTTTTATTGCGCGTGGACCCTTCGAGCTGTGAGAGAGCTGTAAGCGATGCTGTGTGCACAACACCGCCCTGCATTTTAATCCATTGAACAATAAAGTAAAGAATTCAATACCGCCTAAGTTAGCTCAAAACATGTCATGATAGCAGCTGGGAAAAATCAGTCCTGTGCTCCTTTCACATCATATGGTTATGAGTCATTAATCTCTAACGGGTGATTTCGGGGATCCCGATCTTATTCAAATTGGTGAATTTAGATTTCGAAACGACTGGGATCATGTAAACGTTAGAATTGCACACAACTCTCGTATGATTCATAGTTAGAGGACAAAAATGTTATATTCAAATTAAATGAAAATTACCTGCCATTTTAATGTCTAAGTTCATAAATTCAAATAAGTCGTGTCCCTGAACTTTACTTTTAAAAGATTAAAAACACACAATCTCACTACTGAAAAAGTTTATCGAGCACAATGGATCGACCTTAATCTACCCTAAAAGCTGAGATAAGGCACTGTGCATTGGAAAAAGAAAGTTAACTTGGAGTAAATTTGACTCCAATACACAATACACCTGTGTCCCTGCCTGATTGTCCTATCACTAAAAAGTTTACATGATAGCAGGAAATGAAGACATGGACAAGCAAATTTCTTGCATTCCTGGGCTGGAAAACGTTTTAAGACGCCGAGATCTTCCAAGTATCTGCAAACTAGAACCCGATAGCCCGATTCTGCAGTTTTACATTACCCAGGCCTCGAAAATGACTCGAGCTTCTGCCCTCATTCTCAACACTTTTCAAGAACTGGAAACTCCAATGATCACTCATCTACAGTCTATTTTTCCTACAGTTTATACAATTGGTCCATTGCACTCACTCTTGAACTCCATCATCGTTGATTCTCCATCCAAAAACTCATCAAGTTTGATCGAAATGGATGAATCCTGTATCAAATGGCTTGATGCTCAGCACCCAAAATCAGTACTGTATGTTAGTTTCGGCAGTGTCATTGTATTGTCTCATGACCAATTCTTGGAGTTCTGGTATGGGCTTGTGAACAGTGGAAAGCCATTTTTATGGGCCATTAGGCCCGACTTGATTGTGGACTATAATGGGCCGAACAACATACCAGAGGAACTGAAATGGGCCAGTAAGGAAATGGGCTGTATAGTTAGTTGGGCCCCACAAGAGGATGTTCTGGCCCATCAAGCTATAGGTGGGTTTTTGACCCATAGTGGATGGAACTCTACTTTGGAGAGTATTTATTCAGGTGTGCCAATGATTTGTTGGCCCATGATTGCGGACCAACAAGTGAACAGTAGGTGTGTGAGTGAAATGTGGAAAGTAGGGCTTGATTTGAAGGACACGTGTGACAGATCAACGGTGGAAAAACTTGTAAGAGATGTAATGGAGAATAAGGTTGAAGAAGTCATGGCGTCAACGGTGAAGAATGCAAGGTTGGCCCATGATAGCATTCATGAAGGTGGGTCATCACATGGCAATATCAAGAAACTGGTGCAAGACATAATATCAATTCATTCGAGAAAAATTGCAGTGAATAAAGAAATTATGTCCTTTTGACCTGCACCAGATAGCATTTTCTAGAGAATGCTTTTATTAAAAGATTTGAGATGTAAATGATTATATTAGAAGGTTGGGGACCTGATAATATATTTTTGAAAGATTTTGTTTCAATTTTGACCTTTCTTTGAGCAAAATTTCCTTACATTTTATGTTTATTTTCTCTATTAAAATAACGTAAAATGAATAATCTACCATCTTCTTTAAAAGAAAGAAATAATATAAAAAAAATTGTATTTAGAGTTCCTAATTTTTTTAAAAAGTACAAACGAATCTCACGTTAAGTAATTCAAAAATTTCTAAGAAAAGAAAAATATTTATCTTCCCAATTAACACCCCTTTCGCCCATCCCCTACAAACCACCATCAAAATAATTAAAAAGAGAACTAAAAGCATAAAAAGAAAAGAATTAAAAAAAAAAATGATGCTTCTGATTTTATTCAAGAATAGATAAATTCCTATATATGAGGCAAAAGATATTTGGATGAGGAAGAAAAACTATTTTTTCTATTTTAAATTCTTTTGTTACTTTTTTTTGTTCATATTTTTAATTCTCTTTTTAATTATTTTGATGGTGGTGGAGGAGAGGATGAGTGTAGAGGTAAGCGTAGGTGAATTAATTGTGAAGATAAAATATTTTTCTTTTGCTACAATGTTTTAAATTGTTTAATGTCAGACTTGCTGTACTTTCTAAAAAAATTGGAACTCTAAATGCGTTTATTATTATTATTATTATTATTATTATTATTATTATTATTATTATTATTATTATTATTATTATTATTATTATTCATTCTTTGGTTACTTTTTTTTAATACTTTAATTCTCTTTTTAATTATTTTGGTAGTGGGGGTGGAGAGTAAGAGATGGGCGTAAGGGGTGTTAACTGGGAAAATAAAATATTGTTCTTTTGTTACACTGTTTTAAAGTGTTTAACACAAGACTCGTTTGTACTTTTTAAAAATTTTGAAACTCTAAATGTAATTTTTTTATTTGTTTATTTAAAGAATATGGTAAATTGATTATTTTACAATATTTTAATGATGAAAATAGACGATAAGGAACTTTTGCGTAAACAAAGGAGGACCTAAGTGCCCGGTGTCAAAATTGAAACGATAGAGATGATTTGCGTAATAAAGATAGATAGGATTGTTTTGCGTCAATTAGGATTTAATGGAGCATGGCGAAAATGATCACATCCACAAGAAAGGTTTCAAATGAGGGTGTAAATGTCAAGTTTAAAACGATATGAATTATTTTCTCAATGAGTACAAATGATAGGAATGTTTTTTTGTTAATTACCTTTTCCAATAATATGATAACAACAAGCATTCATAATTTGTTTTGATGCATATTGGTCCCAAAGGTGCGTGCAGAGGACGCTAGTAGAGTTTTCCACAACTATTGACTGATGAATTGAAAGTACAATTTCCATATGCAATAATGCTATTCAAACGAGGTTTAAACAGGGGGCTTTGACTGGTGTTGTGTTGGTAGCACTTATATGTATTTTTTTTCTAACTGTTCAATAATGTTGTGTCACGTATGTCCCTTTTTTTAACCTTATCACTGAAACTATCATTGTAGCAACACTCGTATGTATGATATCATACTAATACTAATTATAAAACGCGTATAGTTTGGGTTGAGTAGGTGCAAATTTGTCAAAATGATAATTGACAGGTTTTGTCAATTGTCACCATCTCCTAGTCTTGAGTACGACGAAACTTCATTAGGAGAACCAAAATTTAAAGATGGCATCATTTATCTATTTTGCATCTTTGGTATTCTCTCCAAGAAGCATATGAATAATCGACACCCCCACAAAGTATTCCTATCTTTAAATCTGTCTAATTCCCATACAAAATTCTCTCTTCTCCTCCCAAAAAATGTCTCACGATCATGACCATGGCACCATGCCAATGCCCATGTCACCTGATTCCATGTACAATAACAGTATGAACATGAATGATATGGCCATGCACATGAACTTCTTTTGGGGCAAAGATGTGGTGGTTCTGTTTGATGGGTGGCCAAACGGCCGCCTTGGTATGTACATACTGGCTCTGGCCTTTGTGTTCTTGCTAGCGGTGGCGGTTGAAATCTTGGCGGCGGTGCCTATAAAGCCAAGGATGAGGCCTTTGAGTGGTGGGTTGCTTCAGGCGGCTGTTTATGCTGTTCGTATGGCTCTTGCTTACTTGATCATGCTCTCTGTCATGTCCTTCAACGTCGGAATTTTTATTGTTGCGGTGGCTGGCCACGCGGTGGGGTGTTTTATCGTCAAGTACCGTCCGATTGCGGCGGTTTATATGGCGGCGAACGACGCTCCTAAAGTGTAGTTATACTCTGTGTGTGTGCGCTTCTCAAGTTTGTCTGTGTATTTCTTTTTTGATTTCCTTCTTTCCGAAGTCCGATTTAAATTTTTGGTGTGATTTTCATTTTTACTTCATACAATATTTGAAGACAATGATCAAATAAATGAAAGACGAAATGAATAATAAAACCAGGTGGCCATTGAGGCCCGGCAGCCTTAGAGAATTTTTCCATGCAGTCTATTTTTATTTACTTTAAATTAATCGAAAAACAGAAAATCCTCAACAGAAGCAAGTGAAATTTCAAAGCATAAGTAAAACAGAAGGAAATTCCTCCAATTTCATTCAAGAAACCAAGTAATTTCTGCTCTTACGATCGCCTCACTTTGTCTTGCCCTTTTGTAATGGCATACATTATTTAATTGGTACAAGTGATTTTCCTTGAAAGTTAAATCCAAGTTCGTTTGGCTCGCATGAGAAGAATCTAAGATACTATAACTCACAAAATGGTACATCTGTCTAATCCAAGGGCTGTGAAAAATCTTCTGCCACTAGGCCAAAAACCGGACAAAAAACCCATACGAGTTTGAGCATTAGCCTGAGGAACATTCTCCTTGTTACTCTGCAAATGAATTCGAGCAGTAGCTGGATTTCCGTTACTATCTAAATCATCCCCATCATCAATCTCGTGGGATTCGTCAAGAACTTGATCTCCTGTATCGCTCACTCCAGCCTCTGCAATCTCTCCAGGCTTCTTGTCGAACAGTCCCTTAAATTGCTTCCGAGCCCTTTTGTGGAGTTCCTGTTTTATGAGAGGGAGGCAAATGTTACAGGGTTATGCTTGGGGTACATTGTGGCATCCATCATGTGTCCAAAATGGACACCCGGCACCTCGATATTGGCCGAGGTGCTGGTGGGCCATGACATGGCAGGCACCTCGGCCAATATCGAGGTGCCGGATGTCCATTTTGGACACCATGTTGGACACCTCGGTGTACCTTGAGCATTTTCCAATGTTAAATTCAATAGATTTGAAGCAAAATTCCAACGTGTTTCAATTCAACCAACCTGCTCCTCTTTATTGAGGCTAACAAGAGCCGCTTTTGCAGTTGACTCGGAAGATTTATCAATGGTCATCATCTATAACATGCTTAAACTTGATTAGTTAATTGTAACCTATTGCACGCTCAAAGTTAATTAGGTAATTGTAATATACCTTATTGAAATCCTCTCTAGCTTCTTCAAAATCTCCAGCAGACATGTATGCCATTCCACGGCGGTAGAGCGCTTTTACATGAACAGGATTTGCATCCAACACCTGTATAACATCATAGAAACACGCATTAACTTGTTACATCTGAAACAACCGAATTGCAAAAGTTCATGGGGAATTCAGGCTCAAAGGAACTTTTGTGAAACAGGAAAATTGCAAAAGTTCATGGGAAATTCAGGCTAATAGGAACTTTTGTGAAACAGGAAAATTGCTTAAGCATGAATAGCGCAGTAGCAGCTTGTGCATTCATTCACTCTTTTATCGAATGCTATGGAATGTGAACCAAAGACGGTTGGAAGTGTAGTTATAGCATGATTTTGCAGCTACAGTATGGATTTACACGACATTTGCTTGTCAATTTTCGTCTTTCCTCGCTCCCCAAAACAAGAGAAAAAGATGATAATGGAATTCAAAAATAAGAAGCCCAAAGTAAGGGCATGGAAACCTATACAGATCAGAATCCTAGAAAATTCAAATATTCGTTTCAGACTGTCATTAGTTCTAAACTCACCATTAGTTCTGCATTCCTCTGAAACGAGAAAAAGCACAGTATTTTTTGCATCAAAAAGGATAAAGCATGAATGCATACAGAAGGGGTGCATAGAAGGACATAATTAGCACCTAAATTCCAAAATTTAAAATTACACTACCGAGAACTAGTTTCAACAGCACAATGATAGTAATATATAAGCTCGACAGACCAAATACAGCATTACAATTACCTTATTGCATGCTTCAATTGACTTCCTTGGTTCTCCCATTTTCAGAAAGCAGGCAGCCACGTTCAGATGCAACAAATTCTTCAAGCATTTGGATTGAAAGATAGAAACAGGAAAAGTTTTAAATGCACAGATTAATTCCACAAGTCACCAAAAATCCTATGGACTTTTACTGGTAACAACCTTGAATTAGAGTTTTCTACACAATGATTAACTAGAACTTAGAAGACTTCCCAATTTCATATAGTCATCCTTACTCTTGTATTGGAAAATTCTTTTCCCTCATCATCATCTTGAGGATTGACATGATTAAATTCACGAAGTACCTGTAAAATAATTACCAAATATGTATACAACATTTTTTAATGGAAAATGCATCTAACCAAAAGTTATAGAATTTTGAGCTTAAGTGATACTAAGCTTGACAACATCAGGATTCTCACAAATTGTAATTGATGCTAAATCAAGTCCAACTCCCACAGAAAAAATAAAAGGGAGACAAAAATGCTTGGACATAAAAGAAGCAGAAATTTACGTGCTCATATTTTGCCTTTGCAAGTTCATATTTGCCTTCTTTGAATAGCCTGTTACCCTGAAAATGAACAATTACCAAGAAATCAGTTTCCATCAAGAAGTAAAAATTTCAAACTTCAATTGAATATGGCATGCTTTCTGATAGCGTACAATCAATAACCAGCAATCTTATATGAAATTTGTTAATGCGGCGGACAAACTCAAAAACCTATTTTTACATTAAGGACTTTCTGCGTGAATTTCCTGATGAGCATATCAAATTTCAAACATTAGTTTCTGAATGCTATCATTATTTATGACACTGAAAGCACTCAGCCTTTGAATTGATTTGCCAAACCTGCATTTATTTCTCTTAAAACATTCTTTCCTGAAGCACAGTAACCCAAGGCAAAGTTTGGTGGAATGAAGATGTTTATTTGTTGCAATCACCAGTTATAAAAACAAATTTACATCAATAGATTTTGTATTATTAAGTTGAACATCAGTCAATATTTTTCATAATAAAGCTACCAAATGTTGGCACTAATATTCAAAAGTCAAGTTAGCACATTGCCTACTGCCACTCAAATTAGAAATCCAAGCAGTAAATTATAGGGACCTTTTTTATGCTACAAAAATTATTGAAGACTAAAACTATAGATAGTCATGTAACATACATACCGTGCCTTTAATCTTCTCGACGTCCTCCATTATTTCTCTAAAGTTGAAACCAGTCCAATCCTGCAACAAGGATTTAAATCATGAACAAAAAACATATGTTTGTGCAACAAAGCAAGCAGAAACCTAGAAAAATAAAAAGATTATATGAATTTAAAAAAAATAAAATTTAATGCCCGCAGATATCCAACATTTGGGGGTATATAACAGTGTCTTGACACAACTATAATCTCAAGGTTCAAAGTTACGCACAGGCTATAAAATGTAAAAACTTGGACCCAGAAGCATACATTAAACCCATTCTTCGGTAGAGAACCCTCATAATACTAGCCAATTCCATAGATAACAATTCACTTTATACGGTAGAATTAGTGTTATAATACTGAAGGTTTAAAATGTATAAAACATCCAAATCATGGGCATGCATCTCCTATCAATAAAAATGTACAACATTTTGTCCAAGATCAATACATTTCCTTTCACTTTAATTATTAGTGCGTTCACTTCGATCATTCAACAAAAAGAACAAAATTATATAGACTTGCCACATGCATTTATAACATATGCCCCACTATAGTTCAAATTTATATTCCACTGTCTAACACAAAATTCAAACAAGTTTCACAGAAGGCCCATCCCTTTTCAATTTTCTATTTTGTGTTCTTGAGTTTCTGCACCTTTTGCTTCTCATAATCAAGAAGCTCAATCTCCCACTGGATATCAGCACCTTGAGGAACATTAGCTGGCCTGATCCAACAAAATAAATATGAGGATATAGCTAACTAGAATGCTTTTCATTGATAAAAATGAAGACAGGACAACGCGTGCATGTTGAGTGATTATATATTTTTAGCAAGAGAGTGTTGATAAAACAAAATTTAACCTAGGAAATTTGTCGTAAGCATAATCAGGAGGGCATGTAACAAGAGCTATCTCTCCAGGCAACATCAGTCGGGTGCACATTTCAAACCCTTCAGGCACCTGATTGCAAAAGGGAATCATAACTTATCAAAATAAGTGACAGCCAGAACCCCGTAATGTGGCACACTACAATGCACTTCAGAGGATGAGAAATGGCAATATGCAATTTTTTTTTTTTTTTTTTTTTTTTTTTTTTAAGATTTGCTTTTAGGGCATAAAAATTGGCTTACAAGCCCTTCCCCTGATCTGAACTCCAAAGGCTGACCATTGTTATCAACTTTTGTATCGTAGAATACAGTCTTTTCTGCATTGAGAAGCATCCCCTTGTAATGGACATGTAGGAGACTGTCACGAAGTGGGCAATCCATAGGAAATTCACCTAATTTTTCACAAAATTTGGACAGCATATATAACTATAATTTTTTGCAAAACAAAATGCAAATATTAGGCTCAAATAAAGTTTAAACTAAAGTTCAAAAACACCTCTTCCATCATGAATCCGGCGTTTTATTAGTCGTCCATCTCCAAGCACATCCCGCACCTGTATATTCATGATAAGACATTTCAAAGGAACTCAAAGCAAAGAGATCGATGTGATTCTAGAGAGAAATAAGGAAAGATAGCATGGAAATAACTATTTTGTCCTCCGCAGTATATTCCTAGAAAGAAGCTTTGACATTAACTTATCGACCAATTCCCAGTGGTTTTGCTTAAATAATTCTACATAAAGACATATGCTTAGGATAACTTGTGTAGAAGTTAAAAGACATACAAATACAACCGGCATTAGTAGAGCAGCTATGAGAAACTAAAGCACGGTAACTGTATTTCACCTATGTATAACATTACAACTCGAATGAGAGAGGACCGCATTATCAACAATCATATCAATCAACAAGAATGAATATCTTTACAATTTTACGTTTACAAGGAGGTTATTTATGATACCAGAAGTTAAGGGTCTGAGACAAAAGTGTGTGAGGCTACCATGATAAACATGAGTGATGTGGAAACGAAATACTCAAAAAAGAAAATTTCATGTTAGGCCCATACGGTTTCAAGTATATTTGATCATTGACAATGGAATTACATTTGTTAAAAGAGTTCTGATGAAGAAAAAAATCAACAGTGATAGATAGCATCTGTCACACCTTTCAGAAAGAATGACATCAAAATTATATCAAGAGGCTAAGGACAAGAAAGATAAAAACATAAATGTGATTTGATGCTATAAAATTAGCAAAGTAAAATGTTATAGAAGTTATCCACATATAAGGCAATATTTATTTGAAAATGATCCACATAGGTCCTAGGTAATCACATTAAATGTTTGACAATTTCTCTTCCACATAAAACAGAGCAACGTGAATCCTGAGGCAACTATAGCAGTAATGGAGGAGAACTGCTTACCTGAACAAAATGTACCAGCTCCACCTCAAAATGGACTTCTTCAATACTTTCTACTGTGGGGATCAGAGGGCACTGAGTCAAATACTTATTAGTAACATAAATTACCGCCTTTTCTCCTCTTGACATTGTTCCCATTCCCATCTCAAGACCTTCAGGTACCTAACTTACAAACAATAATTCTTATCTCTAAATTTGGACTGAGGAAATATGACTACTCAAAAAAATCAGTAAATATAAGATACCAAGATAAAAGCCATGAAGCCGCAGGAATTCGATACTGACCTCAGACTTTCCAAAAGTAAAGAAAAAGGGTTCTCCTTGAGTATGTGACACAATCAATTTTCCATCACCCGACTTTGCCAAAATCCTATTAGCAATCAAACATAACATAAATTTGTATTGAGCAGATGCATGGTTGAAAAGGCTCATCATAATGACCATGAAAAGAACAAAAGGCTAGAATGAGTTCGGATCAAGTGTATGAAAAGAATTAAAACAATAGGAAACAGGACAGGAAAAGAAAGAAGAATTTTGTACCAAACTTTAACTTCGTATGGTTCTCTAGGTGTTTCCCAACCTTGTCCTTCTACTGTGACCTGTTAAGACAAGTAAAAATCAAAACGCAGTATTTATTTGAACCTCACATTCCTGAAAATAATATTTTGCTTCATGCATGCATAGCACAAAGTCTAGTTAATCATTATATTTGCAAAGCGCTATTTGTACTTCAAATAATTTCAGAATTGTGAAGATACTTTGTAAATGCTTATAAACAACTTAGTAACATACAAAACGCTCCTGTAGTTTAGGGCAAAGACGGAATCAGATTGTTTTCAAGAAAGAGTCCTCGACCAAAAAGTGTGTAGGTATTGCCCAGACTCCACAGTATGATAAAAACAGTCAATAAAATTCACTTTTCAGCAGTGGCATCAGAGTGGCGCTAGACTGAATAAATTCCCTTAAACAATCAACTAAAGGATATCTATCAGCAGATTTGACAACAGGGGAAGAATATATTAACACTATTCAGAATATTCATTGCGGAGAGTTCCATGTTAAAAACAAACAATTGTAATTATACAAAAGCAGCTGTTTATATTCCATTTACCTTCTTTAAGACGCCTAAATCTTCACTAATAACCTGAAAAATTAAAGAAATAAATCCAAAAAAACACATGAGTATAAAACTACTCTACATTCAAAATCACATGGAAAATGATAGTGAAGACTAGATAGCATGAAATGCTCAAAAACCAAATCAGAAGCTAAGAGGAAAATTTGACAACCCGAACTGCAGTCAAAGAAGCATTTAATAGTCTAACTATTTATCCATGCTTAAAACCAACTTTTCCACAAAGAAATCGGGTTATCTTAGCAGGGTAAAACGCTTTACAGCATATATCAAAAAAAAAAAAAAAAAAAAGTTGCTCTCGCTCTCTCTCTACATATTTTATAAAATTGTACAAACAACTGACTTCACAATTCCATGTAAATGAGGCTATGTTATCTTTTGTAAAACTAAAAGAAGCAAAGTAAAATCCCTATCACAGATTTAAGAAGTTAGATGATATATAAGAAGACAATGGTAGAAAACACAACATTCTTGCCTTGACTTTAGAGAATTCAATCAACTCAATCTCAAAATGAAGTTCATCATCCTTTGGAAAGCCATCCGCAACTGTAACAGGGCAATTTTCCTCACCATAATGCAGCTCGGGTTTCATCTTGAACTGAAATCAAACATATCACCATCTCAAACACGAATAAAAGAACATAAAAATCACCAAGTGTAACAAAGCAACTAACTACCAATCATCACCCGAATTGCATAAAATTTCATGAATTTCTAAAGCGACACTGATAATAACCTCCTGTTCATGACTGAATGTTATTATTTTCTTTTTGACATGCCCATAAATAAAGTTTGCTTTCCCAAAATGGATATCAGATTTCAAAAATATGCCTAATTAAAAGTACTTGATATGGCTGATAAGCATTCTTGCTTATTAGTTTTGAAGGTAGGTGGAATGAACTATCACCTAAACTCCATACCAATTCAAAGAGCAGGGTTAACTTGGGGATGGAGGTTGTGATATAATCTGCTCATTCATATTATTTATAGACTACGAGAAAGGAAAACTGAAGGAGAAAAGAAAGATCGACGACATAGTGAGAACAGTAAGAAGAGAACTAATAAAGTGAACAATACAGGGAGAATATACTTAAACAAACTCTCAACCGGTAATTTATGCAATTTTTATGGCTCCATATAAGCATTTCTTTCTCTCTCTATTCCCAACTTCGTAATAACTCTCTTATCTTGCTGAAATAAATACCAGAAACTAGATATATGAGTGGCATGAACATTGTCAAAAATTATTCAAGAAAAGAAATGAGGAAGAAGAAGCACAAGCTTTAAAAATTATTTCACCTATCACTGCAATATAATATGGAAAATATACCTCAGAAGAAGTGGTAAGGGGAGAAGAAGAAAAGGTCGCCAAATTAGATATTCAATTTAACTTAAGGTTGTATAAAAAATTAGAAGAGTGACAAAAAAAACATAATATTATGTAAGTTATGCTTTTAGTTTGCCCGATAGTAAAGCCCTCAAATTATATGTGCATGTGCTTGTGGAGGTTGTCCCAAAAGTGCCTTTAGACATCTTAAACAATATAATGAACCAAACCTACACAATGCTAAAGTATATCTCATACAAAGCTTCTAGCGTTACTTTTTATCTACATAAACAAGTTCCACATTACCATTGCAACTTCACCACTGAACATTGTAGGAAAGCCTTCTAACAATCCCAATATCATCTTGCTTTTACCCAAAACCTGTCTTATCGGGGTACCATTGCCTGTGACATGAGAAAGAGATTTATGACGAATTTCCAGCGAAAAACTTAGATGGTGGACAAGGATATAATAAATTGCATCCATAAAAGGATGCAAAATCAGTTAGATGCATTTTATTACTGCCGTTAAAGTTGAATAGAAAGAACAGTATAGCGCAAAATTGAAAAAACATAAATGCAAATAATAATAATAATAAAAAGACTACAGGGAAGAACACCTGCATCATGATTATAAGGCACTAAGTACGAATTATTAGGTCATGGGAACCCTTCAATGGCTATACCTCTTTGATATATTCCAATAAAAATTCTGTCAGGTGTCAAGAAGTTTACGTACTCCAAAAGCATGAAATATTATTTCCATCCAATATAGAAAGCAAATAATGGAAAATTTTCTAGTTCAATTACATTAAAATGATTAAGCAAATCCCCCGTGGTAAAGTTACAGTCTATTATATATGTTATTTTCTTTTCCTGTTCTTCTACATTATGGTTTTCTGTTATTACTAATTACTTCCAACATCATTGTTTGTGAATGAAGCATAAAGTCCAACTTACCTCCTAATTCTGCTCTTGTTGACTCCACAACCACTCCATCCAGTGTTCGAATAGTACAGTGATACATAACCTACAGATTCCAAAGGAAAAATTGTAATTTCTACATTTTCCCAGTCATCTATGGACGCCGATTCTATAATAACTTCAGAATAACTGAATTACAGTGGATAATAATATAACTGACATTTCCAACACCCTTAATGAACATAATTAAGAACAATAACAAACCTGATCACCATCGCTAGGTGTTTTTTCCCCGCTCCCAGGCCTCATCAGAGCTTTCATCAAACTTCCAGGTGTAATTTTCTTTTTCCTGTATAAAATTCAAGGCTTCAATTTCACCACAAAGAGTTTGAAATAACTATAAAAAGACAAAAAAAAAACACGAAGAAAATGGTTAAAAAAATCCTCGCCTTTTATCATCATCAGAAGCTGGTTTTTTCTTCTGCGATTTGAATTCTTGCTCAGAATCTTCATCCACACCCATATTTCCCAGTAATAGATTAACTCCCGACAGAAACTTTCAATTGCACTGTATGAGCTCGAATATGGCTAAAATGTGCTTGATTCCAAAGATAATATCAAATTAATAATTTATAAGTGGCGAAGAACCCTAGAATAATAGTTAATTAATTAATGCTAGAGAGATTGATAAATTAGGTGAAATGGGTAGAAGACGAGATGACTGTACATTTCTTAAGCTATGAATCTGCGCCGTTGATCATCCAATCTTTCATTGATCAACTCTCACTATAGGTGTGGACTTGGTTCCAAGTGAAATGAACCGAGCCATAAATCAATAAGTTTTTTATAATAAAATTAAATGATTTTTCTTAAAATATGAACCAGACCATTTAGTTCTGGTGTAATTTGTGTTGGTTCTACTCAGGGATGTCAACGAATCGAATCGAATCAGCTAACGAATCGAAAATCGAGGCTCGAGTTCAACTCGAGCTTTTTGAATAGGGTCTTTTTTTACCCGAGTCGAGTCGAGCAAAAACTTGGCCAAAAAATCGAGCTTTCGGCTCGAGTCTTACCAAGCCAAGCTGACTCGATTTTCCCCCCCTTTAAAAGATAGTTTGTAGCACCAGCTGCCTGTGTTTAAATGCAGCAACCAGCTGCCTTATGCATTCTTCTTCTTCTTTTTCGAGCCGGCCCGTGAACCACATGGGCTGGTTTGGCTCAACCTGGACCCCCGGATGAAGTTCGGCTCAAGCTTTTTGCGGGTTGAGCTACGGGCGGCCCGAGCACAAGCCTTTTTCCTCAATCAGTAATTTCTGTACGTATCCGAGCCATATTACTAAACTTTTATATCGTCAAATTATTAATCTTTACTTGACTTAATTTTATTTTGTTTTTAGTGAATAACTCCTTGGAAGCAATTGCAGAGAAAGAATAACGAAAATTGGATAAAAATACAATTTTGAGATCAAACTCCACTTACTAGAAACTGAAGGACTAAGCTCCATTAATTATAATGAAGTGAGGCCTTAGAAGATAAATTATAACTAATTGGGCCTCAAATTAATGGACTTGAAAATTACAAGAACTAAGTGTTTTTAAGATCTCAATTCATAATTAAGAATTACAAATTTTTCTTTAAAAAAATCAAATACAGATAAAATTTTAAATAATAATAATAATAAACCAATCCACCCTACCCCCCATAACCCTAATTCAATTATTCCCCAAACCCTAACATCATTCAACCCTCTTTCTCCCTCTCTCCATCTTCTCTTTGCCAAATACGCACGGTGCCACCACCCCTTCCGACGATGGCCATTTCTCTCTCGTGCCACCATTGCGTTGGCTGCTGTCGATCAGCCTTGTACCATTGTCGAGTGTGCCAAACCACCTCGCACCAACCCCACCACTCAGCTTTGCACTATCACCGTCGTGTTGTGCCACCACGACTCACCTCGACCTGCTTGTTAGAAATACGCTCCAACAAATTCCAGAATATTTCAGCTCATGTTTAGTTGTTTAGTTTGTTAGTTAGTTAAGTGATTAGTTTGTTAATTCGCTAATTAGTTAGATAATTACTCTAGTCTTTTTCTCGATAAATAAGGCACCGTGTATGCATTGTTCACTTATTGGATTGTAGTATCTTCCAATCCCTCCTTCCATGGAGGTTTCTCTCCTCCTATTATGGAGTGTTTTCTTCCTCCTATTATGGAGTGTATTTCCACCTTTAAGGGAGTGCTCCATTGTAATTCCCATTCTCCTTTAATCGAGTTCAATAAATTGTTTTCATTCAATGATTTCAAACATAGTATCAGAGCTTTTTGTGCTTCCAATTGCTGCTGCAGAAACTGCTTCCTGTTGCTTTTGCTTTTCCAGAATTCTACTGGAATATGATTGTCTTTTTAGCATTCAATAAGGGTTGGCCATCCTCAAGTTGGTTCCTAGCAAAAATTAGCTTTTGTAGATCCGTCATACACTTCAGATCATCATTCATCCACCAGTTTGTCTGAAGATAACTTTGGCTTCAAATTAAGGATAGGTTTCAATACCAACAACATACTGGATGTACAGGTTGCCTTCCAGCGGGCGCGCTCCAGTTCTCAAAGCGTCAACAACTTTTGTTGGAGTTTTTGCACCTTCTAGCATTATTATCTGCAACACCTTCATCATAACTGCTCTCAATTTTTCACATTCTGTGGATCAGCTAGAATGGATGATAGATTAGATTTCATTTCCTTTTCTACCAAACGTTGTACGAGTGCAAAATTGTGCCATGAAATGAGTGGAAGGTGAGACTGAATCCTTCTTCACACCTGAGGCAGAATCCCATGCCTCTCTTCAGATTGACAATGGTCACAGAAATTAAAAGCAAAGTTGTTCATAATTCTTCATCATCAACTAGCAGTTCCGCAATTGATGCTTCTGGCAATAATGGTTTGTCTTTGGCTTTTCTTTCTCCGTGGTAACAGCTAATGCATCCATGTTTCACTCCATTTCCTTAATCTTCAAGATGGATCTTCCTAGTCCATCTTGAGGGGGTGTGTTAGAAATACGCTCCAGCAGATTCCAGAATATTCCATCTCATGTTTAGTTGTTTAGTTTGTTAGTTAGTTAAGTGATTAGTTTGTTAATTCGCCAATTAGTTAGATAATTACTCTAGTCTTTTTCTCTATAAATAAGGTACCGTGTATGCATTGTTCACTTATTGGATTGTAGTATCTTCCAATCCCTCCTTCCATGGAGGTTTCTCTCCTCCTATTATGGAGTGTATTTCCACCTTTAATGGAGTGTTCCATTGTAATTCCCACTCTCCTTTAATTGAGTTTAATAAATTGTTTTCATTCAATGATTTCTAACATTGTTGGATGTTTTCCATTTGGCTTTGTGAATCTTTTTTTTTTTTTTTTTTTTATCATGGTTTCAAGTCGACAGGTGGTGAAATTTTGTGGATGAAAAAGTAGGACTAAAAAGGTAAAATGTAAGTAGTCGAGTGGGCTGTTGATTTGAGGTATGAGGTCGTGGTGTTGGATGCAGCAGCGAATGATCATCCAAGGCTGCTATCGAGAGATTTGTTGGTTTTGCAAGTATTGTTGGTCCCGATTTGGGGAAATATGGTCATGATCTGGTGCCGAAAAATTGGGATGCATTTGCCGTGTGGTGGTATAGACTATGATGGTCGCGATCGTGGTTGTGCATTTTTTAGGTGACGACAACTGTGCTAATTTTGGGCGGTGATGGTTTTGAGCATGAGCACCGTTTCTAGTGGTGGAAAATGTGGGGAAATTTTGGACTTTTGGATGTTGGAGTTTTTGAGGTAGTTAATGGTGGTTTGTAGATGGTCGTGGTGTTTGTAGTTGGTGGTGGTGCTAGTGAGATGGTGGTGGCGATGTTGGTGATAGTTGTGGTGGTGATCGATCATTTTGGATTTGATTCTTTAGTGGTGTTGACTGTGATACTGACTGCGGTGGTGAGGTGGTTGTGGTCGGCAATGACGGGGATGGTGGTAGTGGTAGCGATGCGGTGGGATGGTGTGGGATTGAGTGTTTGTCACTAATTATTTGGTTGATTGTGACAAATAAATTGGTTAATTTGACCCCAATAATAATATGTGACCAATTATTTTAGATTGTGATCAATAAATAATATGTGATTAATAACTTGTAAGTCGTGACTTATAAAATTTATGATTTGTGACCTATAAATTTGTTTGAGTTGTGATCGATGAATAAATTGTGATTTATAAAATGTTTGATTTGTGATCGGAAAATAATTTGTGACCTATAAATTTGTGTTCGTGACCAAGAAATAATTTATGATCAATTAATTCGATAATTTGTGATCAAATATTATAGATTTGTGATCTTAATTATTTAATTAATAAAATATATTTTTAATTAATTTGTTTATATATAAAATATAATTAATATCTAATTTTTAAAATTCTAAACCTTCTTTCTTAATTTTGAAATTGGTCATAATTGGGACTCACAATTGAAGAAAAAAGGGCTGGAATTGGATTTCAATGAAAAAAGGTGGTTGCTGAATATTTCATGGATAGAGAACGCAGAAGACAGAAAATTAAGGGCTCTATTTTTGGAGTCAAACAAATAGGCGTCAGCAGGATCAAAAAGAAAGAAAATTGGGCCTTGTATTGGAGTCAAAAATTGAGGGCTGCCTTCGGATTCATCCATATACACACAAACATTGAAAATGGCAGCCAAGCCAAGAAAAACAGATTCATAGAAAACGACGGCTGGGGGAGAAATTGATATATACGTGAACACGTCAACACTGAGAAGAAAAAAGGAGACTGATTTATAGATATATAAAGCAGTTGGCGGTAGATTTAAGGAGAAAAAAATACATACAGTCGTGTTGTAATTAATAGAGGGATATACATACATAAAGAAGAGAAATTGGGTGGCTGCATGGAGGATAGGATAATTTTTTTCATGTATCGGATGAAGATGAAATCATTTATTATTTATTTTTAATTTAAAACACGTGGTTTAGTTGAATTTTTGCAATTCTTGATTAATTTTGTATGTCTAATTTTATTATATGATTTCTTGATCATCAATTAAATATATGGTTGCTTATTGTAGTGTTGGAAGGCTCACAAAAAATTTAGAACACTACTCGATTAACACATGTTCTGTCATTGATGTGCTTTCTTTTCTAGTTTGTAAATCTGAATTGTTCCTGGGAGATGAGATGAAGAAAAATCATAACAATAATATTTATCACGTGTGCAATTTTTGAGATAATTGTGAAATTGAATGCGTTTTATTCATTCAAATTCGGATTAGGAATAGATTCAAGTCGTGGCTAAAATATATTTAATTTGTCTTGAAAAAGAAAATTAATTACAATAGAATTATCGATTGTCAGAATGCAAGGACTAAACTAGTACATAATTGAGAATTGAAATAGATAATAATATGTGGATTCGTAATCCAATACAATCAACTCATAAACATACTAAATTAGAATTTTACTAATTTCCGTAGATTAAGTTAGAATGATCACAAATTACAATCTTTTTTTGTTTTGCTTACCTTAAATCTAATTAAAAACCAGTACACTCTATTAAATTTTATTTCTTATGAGATGATACTCTCAACTCATTAAATATATTACTTGTCAATGGTCTCGTACGCTTGCGGGTTACGCACGAACACAATCTATCAAAATCCACAACCACTCAATCGTTGCCATCATTTCAGAGATTCAACTTCAAAGCAGTATCAGCGAACATTTTCGTGCCGTCTTGTATTTCCCTATGGTATATCCACTATATAAGACTGTATTATTAAACACATTAAGAGACATTAAAAATTTTTCAAGAGATTCTCTATTTTTAAAGATCGTATTTAGCAATTTAGAGAACATTTATAAGTTAGAGAGAAATTTTTTAAGTATTTCAACGGACTCTTTATTTTTAACACCTAATTTTACTGCTACAAAATATGTGTGTATCTTTTATTTTCACTAGCTTACCTACAAATTATTATATTATTTTTCTCTACTGAAAATTTAAATACTTTGAATACATTTTATTTTAGAGAGTAGGTTTATTCAATCTCCATTTTAAAATGTTAATTTGAAGAGTTAAAGCATAATTTTAAGGGTTGACTCTTTAAAAAGGAGAATCTTATATATAAATAGTTTTTTGGAGATACTCTTCCATGTAGATAAATTTTCAATGGTCACTCATCTTTAAGACGTTGCATGCCATCCATCATCCATCAAATTCCATTTTCCTCTTTGCTAATGCGTCAGACAAAAAAATCCACGTAATATATTCAACTATTAAAAATGATAACTAAGCCAAACCATATGTTTCATTACTCACCTAACTAATGTTATGGTCATGGTTTACTCATCAAATTTCAAATTGCTTCCTAATGATTATTCATTTTTGAAATGTTGCATTCCATTCATCATCCACCAAATTCAAAGTTTTGCTGATCATGCGTTTGTCTGGATCGACAATATTTTTTTATCGTATCAACTTTTTCACAATAAACTTGTATCTCGGCTGCGATCACAATTCGATCCAAGCAAAAAAAAAATGCGTATAAAGATAAATATGGATATATGTTGTATTTATAGAGGCGTAAAAAATAAATCAGAACAGTAACGCTATAAGGGATTGCCTCTCCTCTCGCCTCGTTGCCATTTATAAATTTGAAGCAGGAAGGAGGGAATTTAGAAAGAAAAAGAAAAACAATGAGTTCGTAGTTTAAGAAATAAAATGAACAATCAAAATTTAATATCATTATTGTCATTTCTCATGTTTAGTGGTATTATATTTTCTATTAGCATTAACGTCTTGTAGTGGTTTTGGGGATGTTGACCGCATCTTTTTGGTGTAACTGGTTATTCTTTACCTCATGTACAAATTGATCATTAGATAATGAAATTATAACAGTTTTACTTGAAGCTATTCCAATAATAGGATCTTTCTTTGGTAAAATTATTGTGCAGAAGTACTAGTGTGGGATAATTCACCTTGACTTGTTTATATAGTCTACACACTTTCATAATTTCTTTCTTACTGCTGTATTTATGTTGATGTGTGTGTATGTCAAGAATTTTTACTCCTATCATTGTCGATTAAATATATTATGAGTATGATTACAATTTAGTCCTTGTCTTCAGTGATTATTTAAAAATTATTTTTTCTTTATACTCACATTCACTAAAAAAATTAATTTTCACTTTTTTGCATGATTTTCGTAATTCTTCACTGCATATCCTTTTTTTTTTTCTCTTTCAAGTAATCACTTCCATAAAAGCATTTAGATATATAACGTTGAGCATAGATAAAATTTAGGTATATGAGAAATGTTATTTGTACATCGGGTTGACTCCCCTGGTGTACAAGTAGCACAACCCATAGGTATATAGTTGTAGAGTTGGATGATTATAGAATAGTGTGCGTTGAGTATTGAATTTTGAGTCGCATGTTAAGCACCACATTATTGTCAAAACTTGTTTTGACAATAGACAGACTAGGTTATAATCATTATGTTCATGATTTTACAAGTGAATGAGATATAGTCCATGTTTTATTTTGATAAAAATTAGAATTTTAGTAGATTTCGATAACAGTTAGTGAAATATTTAGTTAAAAAGTTGAAAGTTGTAAATTTCATGAAATATGTTATTAAAGTAAATTTAAGAAAAATTGAATTTTAAGAAATAGGGATCAAATACAAGCTTAACTTACTATGAAGTAATGTGTTCAAGAGGGATTTTGCTACTCGTACATATAAATGATACAAAAATGATTACCAAAAATAATGTGGAGAGAAAGTATTGGATAAAAAATTTGACTACGTTTTAAACTGGTAAATGATAAAGTGTCATGTGGACATTATGTAATTCCTTATATAAACTTAATGTACATATAGCAATGTTCGTTTAAGAATATGTCAGGAAAGTACTTATAAAACTATTTAAATTATAAATATATAGAAGTCACATACACCTTTTAATATTGTAATGTAGTTATTTGTTTATTAATTTTGCGATTTGTATGTTCAACAGCAACAATATTGTAAGACAGTTGAATCATGAGCTAAAAGCTGCCAAAAATTCACCTCTTGCCAACAAGTGAAACGAGAGATGAATAAAGGGTATTTTCTATTATAAACTAGAGAGATGTTAATAAACATGTGTATTTTATTAAAAATCAAAACCCAAAGAATTAGGTCTACAATAAATACCGCAGTCATAATGACTAGTGCTACAAGGATATAAAAGTCATTCATAAATATTAATATATTTACAACACTCTCCCTTGAATGACTATATTTACACAATAACTATCTCATTAAGTTGTCGTTTGGCCTCCATTTTCTAGAATGAAAATGGTTGGAATAATATTTTTTTGAAAAATTAGTGATTGAAAAAGAAGGAAAAATTTTCGATTTACATGTAATATTATTTTATGGAAAATTGTATAGTTGAAAATATGAGAAAGAAAAATGGAATGTAATGGAATGGAATTTAATTGGGGCCAAACGGGAGCTGAAACAATGTTTGACAAAAAATTTGTCGAGACAAAATGCTAACAAATGAAAAAATAGTCCAAATAATTTAGAATAATACAACGTTGTCCCATTAAAACTATGTCAAGAAAATTCAGTAAGACAAATTTTGATCGAAGGAAAAAAAGAGTACAACTACACTCCGATTTCAATTCTTGTGTCAAGTGACCTATGTTTTGTATATCAACATCTTCAATATTGATATCTTATACATCAATGTTTTCAAGAAAATCCAGAAGGATAAAATTTGATGACTGCAATAACACGGATGATTCGAAAATAACTTTTATCGATCTATTCGGGAGTCTCATACGCATTAAAGTATTATTTTAAGGCCAAATATCTTGGATCTTGTGGACATTCATTACAGAATATGCCTTGTTAAATCTTTATAAGGAAAAATCATGTGAAAAAATCTTAATGAAGGAAAAATTGTACATTATTCTTTTGAATATGTTACAACAATTGTCTCATTAAAAGAATGCCAGGAAAAACCAATGGAACAAAACCTTGGTCGAGGAAAAAAGAATACAAAGTGTACTCACTACCCCTCATGATAATCACTTGAATTAGGATTATGCTTCAAGCATAAGAAATCTTCGAAGGTAATATTAATAATTATGCCAGATAAGTATATTATAACCAAATTTATTACATGCATATCAAATTTTATGCATTTTCAAGCTAACAAGATAAAAACTTGTAATTGTATTCACCACATGATGATTTATCTACTTGTGGAAATTCATTATGTAAAGAGTCGTATATTTCATATTACGACTTCACTTTTCATTTCGCATAAGTATATATCTTCAGGTTTTTGGACTGCAGGTCCGAGCTTCAGATTTTCTAGGTAAATTTAATTTGCTAGGATCACATCCATTTATTTTGGGCAATTATTGTTTTGACTGATATGTTTTGACAAATTTATTTCAATTCTTCGCTATTCATAATATGATATAGTACATAATGTGCAAAAGTGTCATCGAAATTTTTTTTCTTTTTTCGATTTTATTTCCTTTCTCATAACAACATAATTTATTGAAATATTTCAATTTCAGCATATCACGTTCTTAAACCTCTTCAGAAATTTTATAATTTGTTATTTCTAAATATTCATAAAAAGTACATGAATCTTTAATGGAATCTAATGCCATCATGCTTCAGGCTTGTCAAAAATATATCAAATATAATGTTAACAAATTATTTTCGTAGGACTTCAGTTCATGCTGGAGTATTTAAAATTGGTGCGTGAGAATTATTGATCTCTTTAGTCATAAAAAGAATCTAAATAAATTACCTTTCGAACTTCTGGTTCGAATTATTTTTTGTGAGGATTTATATGATGACAAATGTATGTTATTTTCAGCTTCTTAGTTCCTCCTCCTAATTTTGAGAGAATTATCCAATCAAATTGATAATCATTTTTGTTGCGCTATAAAATATGATCTACTTGGAATAAGAATTCAAACTACGCATTAATATAAACATTCTTCACTTTCTATCCGAATGCTTGTGGTGGATTGATTTTATATATAATGTACTAGATGAAAAAATTAGGCTCTAATAATAAGCGAGTTATAATAGAGAAAACTATGACATTTGTATGATGCATATGGTATTCCCTAAACAGAAATGAGAAGTACTTTGTTCTCAATTAACTGGAGGCATTTAACAAGCAATAATGTTAAATTACTTATCGTCATCTTAACTAACATTTATTAAAAATGTTGATATTCATATCACTAGCATCACCAAAATAGACTTTTTTAATTGTATAATATGAAAATTATGTTCATAATTTAATTTTGTAAACTTCGGGTTTCGAACAACATGCGATAATCTAGTATATGCATTAAATTTGTTAGATACAAATAATATCTAGATGATCAATGTAGAGGATAATGCTAACCCATTTACTACCCAAATTAATTTTGAAAATTATAAGGGAATTCAATTCATAATTTAGCTAATAATGATTAATGAAAATTTTTCATAAAAAAAAAAAAAAAAAAAAAAAAAAAAAAAAAAAAAAAAAAAAAAAAAAAAAAAAAAAAAAAAAAAAAAAAAAAAAAAAAAAAAAAAAAAAAAAAAAAAAAAAAAAATT
>NC_036238.1:20246658-20278001 GCF_002742605.1 Olea europaea var. sylvestris
AAAAAAAAAAAAAAAAGAAGAAGAAGAAAGAAAGAAATCATATAGGATTTCACTGGATTGAAGAATCTTTTGGTTCTTCATTGAATTGAATTTTTAATTTCACATTATTATTGATCTAGTAATAGTCCAATTGGTCATGTCAAACAACGAGACCAGTTTCTGGTTCAATATAAAATATAATTCAATTATTTAATTTTGGAAATGTAATTAAAGTTTATATACTCGTATAATATTCAATCAATAAACAAACTAATCAATGTTAACATGATATGAGTTATATGTTTTCCTTCTAGGATAAACATGAATTTAAAATGATATATTTTTCGGAGTATTTCCTACTTCGAGAGTACATTGTATTTTACTGTTGCTTCTTCAAGAGTTATATATCAATATTCTTTTGGAATATTGAAATCATAGTGCTTTGCTCTTCATGAACAACGATATATTATTATTTAAAATGTAAATTATAGAAGAATTTACTCTTTATATGTAAAAAACTAAATTTTAATTATATTATTCGAGAACAAGTAAAATATAACCAAAACATAAATAATAGTTTGCTATTTCATGAGCGACAAATTATTATTTAGAAAACATTAACTTTTTAGAAGTATATTTTCTACAATAATATAATATTTATAGAATTGTGTTTTTTCAGAAACAATATGTCAATATTTTTTTGGAATATTGAAAATTATAATTCATGCATTTTAGAAAGCAAATAATATTCTTTTGGAATATTAATTATAATATTGTGCTACTTCAGGAGCAACAACATTATGGATTTTCAATTTAAAGTTTATAAATGGGCATTTAAAAATGTCTAATCAGGCTAAAAATATTAATTACCATATAAACACGATATAATATAAAAATCAATTACCAAACAGATATGATAAGAATTTATATATAAAAATTAATTACCAAACGTGCTTTAGAAAAAAGAATCTTTATACATACAAGTTAACAAAATTGATTGAGTCTTTTATCAACATGCAAAGGATACCTAACATGTGAATTCCACATATACAGAAATTAAATGTAGAAATAAAGGTAAAACTAATATGTGACAGAATCAAAATGCTGAATAAATGGTAATGCATTAATTTACTTAATAAATAATGAATTAATATGCATACAAATGAAAAGCATAGAAAAATAGGTAACCTCGTTATGATACAAATGCACATCAAAAGAATTTACATATCACCAAATTAATTGTAGTACATATGACATATAATTATGCTTACGAAAATTATTACATTCTAAACAATTCACAATTTTGAAAGAACCGTGCTATTAACATGTTATAAACTATAGAAAAAAGCCAATAACATTGTGTACTTTTCTAAGAACCAAAACCTTATATTTATATAGAAGAATTAGACTTACAAGAGATACGATAGTCATAATGACTATGGTTACGAGGGCATAAAAGTTATTCATAATACTACTATATTTATTATAAAAAGTTATATCATCAATTTCCAAATATTTAATTGATATTGTTGTGCTTTAAGAGAATTAATAGTAGCTTTCTGAAAAATGAATTGGATGTGTTTGATAATTTTTATTTTCATAATTGCCTTAGATTTCAAAATCAGCATTTTAGGGTTTGGTAAACCGAGTGATTTATTAATGTGTCGCATCAATGTTTTCAAACTTGGACATGACCGATCGATTCAACCAAAATTCGGTCCAATCACAACTTGAAAATCATATATATAGAAATCGGTAGAAAACTAGAAAAACCATCCGGTTCGTCCGAAAACTGATGAACCGATCATGATTTCTCCGAGTTTCACAAATAATATTTCTATTAAAAAAATTTATAGTATAAAGAAAAGAATGCTTTAGTGCCATTTCCAGCCTCTTATTAGCCACTAAAGCTCTAATATCTTTGTGCTGAAGCCCTTGTACAAGATTTCAATCAAAATATCTAAAAATCAATCTTAAACAATCCAATTATTTAAATAGATACATACAAATTGTATGTGTAACAAAGAAGAGAAGTAGAAGATGAAGCAGTCGACAAAGGAGAGAAGTAAACAATGAGGCAGTCAGCAGATGAGAGAAGTAGAAGAACAAACGGGAATTAATTCATCCGGAACTTTTGTTGGCAAATTCATTCTAGGGTTTAGTTAATGGGCTATGGTATATTTTGGCCCATTTATTTCCCCACTTAACGTCTGTTTGGTCTCCATTAAAGCACTTTAATTTATTTTTTTCAACCCCTTTTTTGACGCAAGTGGGGTCCATTCTGTTGCCTTCCTGATTATTTGCAGTGTATCACGTTTTTTCAAACGGATTGTTGGTAACAATGGACGAAACCACCCTTCGATATCAAAACTAGATGACCAATTGAATTTGAGGGGAGTGGTTGCGAGGGCAGTTTTGTCATTTAGTATTGTGACCAATAGTTACCCTCCATTTGAATTCTACTGCACTCTCTGACTTATTAAAAAAATAAAAATAAAAAAAGGAGGTTGAACATCAATCTTGAGGGCCCCCATTGCCCCGCTGCACAGTCTGACTTTATGACACATGGGGCCGCACTAGTTTGAGAAATTGGCAAATAATGTGTTTTAATGGGGGCCAAACGGAAGGTTAATATTAAGTTGATCCATATATTAATAAAATGTTAAATATGAATTATAAAATGCTTTTTAAATCAATAGAATTTTTTAATATAATATATTAATCTATTTATTTTTTATTTTAACTCCGGGTCGATCCCAATTCGATCTCGATTCGATCGTTTCCCTTGATCCTTTAACTTTTCCGAATTGATGATTAGATCAATTTTCAAAACAATGATCTGCATACAATTATTTAAAGGTAATGATGTTCATTTATATCGTTATTATAATTAGTATTATTATAATTTTTATTTAACTTTATAATAAACAATAATATCATCAATTATTTTTTTTAAGACATCGTATTCTTTATAATTGTGTTAAACTAAAAAAAATAAATTAAGATCTATTAAATTACAATATTTATAAAATTACAAAATAAGATACATACTCCATATAATAGAAAAATATTTTAAAAAATAATAATTTATCTTTTATGCATATGCAATGATTTGGTTTCTCAATTTCTATTTAATATAATAACAAATAAATATCAAATAAATTTAAATCTTTAATGTGAATTACTGAGAAAGACGCTCTATTTTTGGAATATTAGTAAACCAAAAAAGATATGAAAGGAATTATTCTCAATTAATTTAGGTTATAATCGATACTTTTATAATAAAATAAGCACCAAACTAAAAACAGAAAGCACCATGATTTTTGTTAACTACACCACATTTTAATTATAAGATCCCCCTTTTTTTCTTCCCTAGGCTTTCCATCAAAGAGAAGGCATAAAACATCATATTCATCCAGAGACGGATCCGAGGGGGCTAGGCTGGACTGTAGTCCCCCACAATCAGGGCCAAGAAATTTTATTTAAGGTATTTTTTATTTTTATTTTGGTAAAAAATCAATTTTTTATGTGTAAATTTTTTTTTTTTTATGTAGTAGTCCGACTTGAAATTTTGTAGCCTGATATTGAATTCAGCCCTGAATCATCATTCATCCAATTAAGTTCTGATCAACAGCCCTTTTCTTTACAACCTTAGTAACAAGAATAATTGCCTACCTTTTAACTTTTCTTGTCACTGAGATGTCCCACTCTCTTTATCTTAAAGTTCTGTGTGGTGGAAAGAAAGGGACAACTCAAATATGTTCTCAGTGGGACACAACAAATATAAGGTAACAGTTAGTAATAAAACAAAACTACTGACTCATCGTTGGACATTCTTTACCAAATCACAATCCATTGAACCTAATACGAACATAACATAGAAAGTTCAAAGAGCTATAAGATCATATCTATTATGCAGTCGAAGGGCTAAAAGCAACAAGTTCATTATTCTTTACAGTTCCACACAACGAAAAACCCAGATACACTAGCTACAATTACATATAATAACTGGAATATTTAAACTCGACAGTCTCTTGCGCTCTACTGCTGGTAAGAACGGATTCTCGGACTCCAATAAACTAAAGAAAGAGCGGAATCGCAGAGTAACAAAAAGTGACGGTTTGTAACTATCACTTATCTTCCATATTAGAGAAACTAGAATAAATCCCTTCTGCCCTGCATTAATATTTTCCTGCAAATTAACATTTAAGAGCAATTTTCATCACGTCAACTACAAATATAAGATTCAGCATATATAGAATCAAAAAGACTAAAACTTTGGATTTCAAGAAGAAATTGAATGGTAAATACCCAATTATATGGCATATTCACATGCCATGGCAACGAACTTCAATAATAAAGAGATCCTGCCAAAAAGTAAAAAAGATGTTAAAACAAGAGAAGTCTAGCGACCATAATTGAGCCGTGTACCAGTCCAAAATCAGATAAACGCACCCTGCCACCAGTTCCCTCTAGAAGCACTGCCTGAGTCGTCGTCTTCCCCATCCTTACCGAACTGATAATAAATAAAAAGTATGTTAACGCGAAAATGTATCTAGCCTTACAATAAAAGAAAAAAAGGACAATAAAATTGAAGCGGTTTATTTCCAACCCTGTTTTTATCCTTTTTATTAGGATCATTGCAGCGAAATAATATTATGGCAAGAAAGTTGTAGTATTTGGTTATAGTAATGGAAGCTTGTAGAAGGTAAAAATGCCGATTTTTACTATTTCTTGTGAGATTCATAATCACTAAGAACAGCAAAATGAAGTTCTTCGTGAATCACCATATTTACACAAGAGAGACATATCAATATTAAGGTAATCATACGATAAATTTGAAAGAAATTAGTCAGATTTCTCCTAATATAGTGCTTATTTACATTCGGCATAAAGAGTACTCACAGTTGTTGGTCCTGGGTTCTGAGTATTCTGGGGACGAGAATAGACATCTTGACCACCGTAGTATATCGACGAGCTGTAGTGAAATGGTTGTGCTTTTTCCTCCTGATATCCCAAATTTGGGTCTTTGCCTGGTATGCTCTGCCTCTGGCCTTCACCACTCCGAGAATTATTGCCTGGAAAACAAGCATGAAGTTAGTCCAAATCGAAAATTATACTTTAAAAGAGAATGGGAGAAACACACACCAACAAGAGTAATGGTCACCAAATTTTCAAAAACTACGTCTAATTCCTTAAGCGGGTAGTGTTTCTTGCCCTGTTTTTACAAATTTTCCATAACAGCTTAGTTAAGGGGAAATTTTTGGATTTTCAAAAACCGAAATGGTTCATCGATGGTTTGTGGCCATGTAAATAGAGACACGACGACAAGAGAAAGTAAAAGCGGTGAAGGTTGCTTGCAGAATGGAGAAGTCATTCTTTAGTATAATAAGCTCGTTAAATTTTTGAGTTTCATCTCTAATTCAGTAATCCAATTCATCCAGTTCATAAATACAAAATGCAGTTCTAATACCTCTCAAACTGAACATAAATTTGACTATAAATCAAATATAAACAGCCTAACTCTCATTTGAATGGCCTCATTTAACATATACTACCAACCTATAATCTCTGTATTGGCACTCCGAACTGTATTTCCAGAGTCGTGCTTCTTCTCCGATTCCAGAGGACGCAAAGATGCTTCTCCCGAGACCTAAAACAGATTCACCTTGTAAGAATTAGACGAGATTCAATCTAAATCTATAAAACCCAAGAGGAGATAAGATTCAATTTTCACAAATAGATTGAATTTTCACATAAGAAGACAGCACAAGTAGAATCATTTTTCCTTAAACAGACTAAAACAAACCAGTAAGCATGAAAAATAATTAAAAACACATATGAGTTCTCAAAATAAGTGACTGTAAGTGTACATATTGATGTTAAACTCATTATTTCAATTAATCATTTATTGGGACAGAAGAAGATTACCTAAACACTTGCTAAAAGTCACACATACAATTTTAATTAATTCACAAAGCAGCCTTGGCAAGTATTGTTTGTTACTTAACAGAGTTCGTGAATTCATTTGCACAAAAAAAATCTTAAAATTGCCAATAATAATCTAAGTTATTATTATTTTTCTGAAAAGAAACATAAAAAATTCAGTAAAAATTGTACAATGCAGAAAACCCATTATCCGAAAATAAAATATCCGACAAAAAACCCCCTGAATATAAATTATTATCCTTCATACCAGAGTAGAAGGTGCGAAAATTGAGTCGAAAATCCCAGAAGTCGATGAAACAGAAGAATCCTTTGAGCCAAAAAGATCAGAAGTGAATGAAGAACCTGTTTGTTTCCCTCCCTCCATTTTCTCTATATTTTCTCTCACACTTGAATAATGAGTGTTGAATCAAAGAGAGGACCCCTATATATTCAGCGCCCACTGTCAAATAAACCGTAACCGCCAAGAATCTTTACCGAGAAAACAAACAGAAAAACTCAGATGAGAAAGCGAAATAAAACGAGAAAAGGGTGAGAAAAAGAAAACAGAGACACGTGAATGATAAATGAATGGCAAACAAACAGCAACGAGAGACGAAATTTTGGACTTTTGAATGGTTTTTCTCAACGTCCTCCAATACGTCTCTCAATATTTAAAAAAAAAAAAAAAAAAAAAAAAAAAAAAAGAAGTTGAACCCCAATCTTGAGACCCCGTCGCCCTGCGTCCGCTCCTAGAGTTTTGTGAGGGAGGTAAATCGCTGGATTTGCCCCAACAGACCAGGGAACAAGAGCTGTATGTACACTGCGCCTACAAGGAGTCCAATTCCATATCTCAAAAATTGAACCCCCACACTGCGGCTGCCAGCAAGGCGTGAGATAATTTCGCTCCTATCCTTTGCACCACTAACTTATGCCTCGAGGGGTAGTCTCTCAATATTTATATATACATATGTATGTGTCTTCTTGATTGACGATCTCCCTCTCTTTATACCATATACATACATGATACTTGTACCGATTTTGTGAAAATTGCACAATTCATCCCCAATATATTGCTATGTTAGGAAACTTGTCGTAAATTTTAAGTGAGAGTAAGAATTTATCTCAACCTTGAATTATAATTTAACAATCTATTTTAACAATATGATCACAAACACAAAATCATCTAAATCTCTATTAAGCTCCTGTTTGGAAGGGATTAAAATCAAAATTTTAATAAATTTTGGATTAAAGTTGATGAAATATGAGATTAAAAAGTTGTAAATTTCGTGATGTGATTAAAAATAAGAGCTTTGTCACATGTACACTCAGTCGTGCACCCTGGGTGACGTAATGCACAAATGAAATTCTGTAATTGATTGGTTAAAATTGTTTAATGTTATTTGTGCATTACGTCACCCAGTATGTACACTTAAAAATGTACAAGTAAAATAATTTAAAATTAATTGTTTATTTTGACTCAAATTAAAATATGAATTTTAATCACTTTCAAATAGGGGCTAAATAATCGAGTAGCCCTTTCAATGCAAATTTTATGAAAGCAATATTTTCTCCTTAATTTAGGGATGCTTAAAATTATAATTTTTCTTTTAGTATTTTATATTTATTTGTAGGTGTCTTTTAATATTTTTGAAGAGCTTAGGGACTAACTGAGCAAGATCAAATCAGGGTAAAAGTTTCTTATTTAACAGCCGACAAATTAGGTCAATTTTTTAATTGATTAGAAAATAAACAATTAAGAGAGTTTTTCCAATTTAAATTCAAACTGGGATTTGCATCGATTTATCAGCCTCATGTTTGGCAAAACTTTTAAATGTTTAAATTAAAAGTTATAATTATTGCTAAATATGTAAATAATAAGAGAATATTCTGTTGAATGTTAAATTTACAAAATATAAAAATAAAATGAATACTCAAAACAAAAGATTAGGGACCAGTTACAGCAATTTTGCCCATCGTTTTGTGCGTTTGTTCGGTTTCGGTTACTCGGCTTTATCTCCTCGGTGACACGTAGCTGTCAAAAATGTAACAGTTATGTGCCACGTGGAAAAATCAGTTCTGTTTATGGGACCAAGATTTCAACTTCCAACATTTAACTGCCACGAGTACTAGTGGATAATTACAAGTCCTGTTCTTCTCAAGGTGCCATTGCTTTTTGTAGAACGCCATTTTTAAGATATACAGTGTTCGGTAGAGATTAAAATTAGATTTTTTAGTAAATTTTAACAGAAGTTTTTAAAATGTGGGTAGAAAAATTGTGAGGCCCATGAAATATATAATTAATATTGATTGTCTAACTTTGACTTGAATTAAAATCAGATTTAAATCCAAACCAAACAAGCTCTTACCATTTGGATTTGGTTCGATTAATGAACATATTGACACTCGTAATAAGTTGATTCTCAACATTTTATAAATAGTTCGAATTCTTGCTCGCTACATATTCGATTTTATGAAAATGGGTTTTGCTTCTCATTGTGAGTTGGAGCTTAAATTTGAAGTGATGCATATTTGTTTGAAGGTATGGAGCATTTGTTACCAATTGGCCAATCTTATTGATCAAATTATCATTATCTATTACCTCAAATCACGAAGGTGAAATCTAGAGGTTTACTATAGGAAAAGTTATCAAGATTATCTATTACTTAGGGCCCTTTTTTGAAGAATTTTTATAAGAGTTTTTTAAGAAAATTACCTTAATCTATTTGAAAGTTGGTTTCTACAATTGCTTTTTTAAATTGTGTTTTTAGATTATCAATCTCTTTTAAAAACTTTTATAACTGAACTAAGTACTTGTATAAAATTAATAAAACGAATCTAAATGTCACTTTTCGATCTCAAAAGCAATGTCGGACGGATCCTTATTGAAATTTCATTTCATTACGTGACAATCAGGCTCTAGCGTAGCATAATGACAAAATGAGACTAACAACCTATTCCATCAAATAGAGGATGCATGGTATATTTTATATTTATGATCTTATCTAACTTTATGAAAAGTTGGATAAGATAAAAATCTCATTTAATTTGTGAACTTTTGGAACAACCATTTTTATGTGCAGTGGTAGATAATATCTTGGATCAAAGGATTAGAAGGGTCAAGGGACAGACCTTATCCTTTATCTTGTTGGACCAAATTTGGTGGGTCCTTCTTCACTCTCTATCTACCTATGACAAAGTTACACGGTAATGACTAATAACGAGGAAAAGATACATCACGTATTATCCATATATGTTATTGTGATAATATATTTAATCGAGTTAAATAGTAAATTCATTGTTGAAAATATTTTATACTTTAGTCTTTTCTTTGGTTTAAGCTTAGTATATTGCAATCAGGAAAAGTTAATTTCTTTGTGTATATTTCTGAATAACGAAAGAGAATACATTGGTGGAGAAGGTTTCGAGAGATTTTGAATTTTCTTACAAGAAATGTGGAATAAGTCAATAGGATGAAATCAAATGATTAAATTATATTATTTAAAGGGAAAAATTCATATCTCCGGCCTTAAGTATAGGCCAATTCAATTTTAAGAGAATCAGATTACAATTTCAAAACTCGGGCAATAAATAAATATTTTAAAATATTTTATTAATTAAATATATTAAGCTCGCAATTATACGATTTATGGTCACATATCATTAAATTAATTGATCACAAATTACTTCTCGGCCATAAATTACAAATTTTATAAATCACAATTTATTTATCGATCACAAATCATAAATTTTATAAATCAAATTATCAAATTAATTAGTTACAAGTTATTTCTCAATCTCAAACATCGATCACAAAATTTTTAGGTCACATATTAAATAGTTCGTCACAAACACCCCATCCCAATCCCTCTATTGACACTAATACTTGGTGACAAATCAATAAAAGAGTTGGTCAGAAAACAAATGCTCTTCGTCCCACTCCCACTACCAACACCAACACCAACACCAATAGTTGATCACAATAATCCAAATACCCCATCCCAATCCCACCATCAACAACAATAGTTGGTCACAATAATCTAAATAATTGGTCACAAACTCTAAACCATGCTACCCACCGTCGCCTCTGCCAACACCACCACCACGAAGATGGTCCATTTGTGATGAGAGGGTAGAGAGAGACGGGAGAGGAAGATGAGTGACAAAATGATTTGGATTTGAATGGGGTGGATAGGGTATCGTATTGATATATAAATTAATTTGTAATTATATTATTAATACTAAAATATGGAATCATCACCTAATTTTTGGTTACGTAAGCTTTATATCTTATATTTGAATTGCCATATTTAAAATTAGGTTGGTATGTAATGTTCACTTATTTAAAATGATTCGAAAATAAAGTATTGCATTTAAAGAAAGTAAGAGTGCATTTGACATGACTTTTGAAAAGTGAAAAAAAAAAATTTGAGACACAAAAGTTACTTTTGGATTCGTTTGACTAATTTCGTACAAGTTTTTTTAGTAGTTAGAAGATATTTTAGATGAAACTGTTCTAATATGACTTCCTCTAAAAGTACTTTGGAAATAAGAAGTACTTTTAAAAATTAGTTTTAAAGTAAAAATTAAAGTAACTTTCTCCAAAAACTCTTCTAAATTAAACAAAAGTCATGTCAAATGAACTCTAAGTCAACTTCAATTTGAAAAATCATGCTTCATTCGTTTGTCTATTCTCGCTGTTGCGTAACATGTCAATGGCAATCATTTCGATTGGTACTTGATGCTAGTAATACCGAACAACATTACTTATTAAAATTAGATTAGATGACGATAAAGTGTTAAATTATTCTTGGAACTAGTCATTCTCTAACGCAAGGTTCGATCCAGTTAATGTTGTAAAGTTGGGTATTTAGAAAGTAATGAAATTGTCAAATCTGACAACTATAAAAATATTCAATTTTTTTTTTCCAGTTTCACGGAAAACCAAAATTGATAATTTCAACAAATTATTGGGAACATGCATTTTTTAGTATTTTATTTTCAACTACAATTGAATGATAGGTACTTCATATTGCAAGACACATTAGCAAATTACTCAAAGTAGAACGTGCAATAAGTGTTGTAAAAGTAATATTTGATATCAATTTATTGGGAAGATTTGACGAATCTCAAACGAACTAAAGAAAATAAAATTTAGAATGAAAATCTAAGAGAAGAAAATTGTACTCTCAAAACCCAACTTTTATTGTTCAAATTTTTTGTGATGATAAAATATTACAAATGCGCAACATTTTTATTCTACATTTAATACATAAGAATTAATTGTTAATACATCAATTGAAATGTCTATTAAAATTACTAGATATATGAATATAAATAAATTCATCTATGATAACTTCATATTCATATAGATCAAAATTCATTGAGTAGATTAATGTGAATATTAATTAATTGAGGATTAATAACACGAACTTCATACATGACAAGAATTTTGTAGTATATTTCTAAAAAATGCATTTTGTAATAGTGATTTGATGAAGAATGTGTAGTTAAAAAATATGAAATTTTTTGAATTTACGGGTAATATTATTTTATCGAAAAATGTGTGATTAAAAATAAGAGAAAAATGTATTTTGAAAAAAAAGTGAAGATCAAACAACGGCTACAATTCCGGATAAATGAATATGAAATATAAGTCTATCTTTATGGTACGAAAAAGTCTATACACAATTATGAATGTTAGAAATTAACGAAGTAGGCAAATGACAAAGTATTAGGTTTTAGCAATTCATAAAAGTGTTGGGTGAAATCTTATTTTACTCTAATTTTGAGAATGTTGAGATCTTGAAAGGAAAGAATATATTTAATACATCGAACTGAAAAAAGATTAAAACATAATTTCATAATCATATGTACGACTTTTCAATTGTCATTTTAGTAATAATTGATAGAGATTCTTTAAATTTTATTTTTTTCAAAACTCATTTTCATTTACATAATTTTCCTACTTTTTAATTACATGTTATCCAAAATATCATTTTTCATCAAATATATTTTCAAAAACTATACATCAAACTGAAATTTTTAGCTCATGTTTGATACCCATTATTTCACATCAAAATGAATTTTATAATTGTGAATTTTTGAAAAACGCGTGATTAAAAAGTTATAAAAAAAATATTTTGAATTTATGTAAAAAGTATTTTATTGTGATAATATCTGATTGAAAAATATTTTCTTAAAAAAAATTAAAATAATGAGAATCAAATAGGGATTAATTCATTCGAGAGGGTCCATGACTCCATCGATGGAAGGGAGACATCAAAGTGAAAAAGACGAGAGAAAAAGGGTCCTACATAGGCAAGTGTGTTTGTAGGTTAACTATTGTGAGTCGCCGCATGCGTCTATTTATGTCCAATTCTAAGCCACGTGGTGTGTCGACATTAATGTCTGGTACTACTTTTTTTTGTTGGTGGTACAACCACTACTAACCTTGATTTCATTTCAGACATTTTTTATTTTTTATTTTTTTGAAATTGACCTTGATTTCATACTTATCCAACGCAAGACTTCTCTTTTTCTTATCTCCATTCAACAATGTCTAAAATATAGGAATCAGAATTATTTGAGATAGAATTCTCATGTGCAGACTCTGTTAAACCCATAACTAAATCACTTCGAAACATCATGCACACCACTCCTCGAGGTGTCATGTGTCCATCCGAAATGGTTCCGAAGTGATGCCAACTTATGACGACCTCAACATGATGCGCTGCGAGGTGAAAAGTAGATCCACTGAGGTAATCGAAGTACCCCTTAACTCCAAAGCCTTGAGCACTCTAAGGTGCTCCCTTAATAGATCCTTCCGCCGCTACTGTCAGAAAGATATCAATTAGGATCCCCTCTACCTCCAAGGATCAATTGATGTGATGTCTTCATAGGTCTAGTTGATGTAACGTATCAACTTTATGTCAACTCAACTCAAAAGAACTAATTGTCCGTCCACTCTAAACGCGGCTGATTGACACCTATGAGCGAAAACGCCTCACACCGTCAGATGCATACACGTATCCCACATCCAACAGTACTCTACGTCTATAAATACCTAAGATCTGGCAAGAGACAAAGGTAATGAAACTCTTTACAACTTAGCTCTTCATACTAAGAAATATATATTCTCCTCCCCACTCTTTTACGTAACTTGAGCACTGTTTCGATCACCGAACGCTGACTTGACCGTCGGAGTGTATGCGGCTGCCACCACCACCACTGGTTCCGGCCGTGTGCTTCAGACCATGCGTTATTGTGCGCAGGGAGGATTACGTGGAGTAGCTATCCGTTGGCCATGTGGTGGGTCCAATTCGCGAGGTCAACAGATTAGCACCGTCTGTAGGAAATCTTCCGATCCAAAAGTTCCACATTATCCACCGGAAAAGCCACCGGCAGACCATTGACTTATCCTGACAAGGGCACGTTCTTGAAAAAGAACAAAGTCAACCTACAATTCAAGTTCTTAACATCCTTGAAAAGGTAGACAAGATGAGTTATAGTATTGAAGATGCAAATTTTGAAGGGCAAAGGGATGCCTCTGAAGAAGAGGTAATCCGGATCAATGTCACGCATCGGAGACCCCATCACCGGCGTCATCGAGGCAATAGGACAGTAGCGCTCACTAAAAGAATGGCTCAAATAGCTGTAGGCATGAGGGACATTGCAACTCAGAATGTGGCGATGCGTGAATTCTTCATGCAGGCCCGAGGTCATCAGGGCTTCCAGATGCCTCAAGGATCTTTTCCAACTCAAGAAATTCCTACATCTCATGGCCGAGGCCATTCGAGCCAGCACCGAGAACACTCCCTTGAAAGAGAAATTGGTGCAGATGTCACATCCTATGTACAAGGGAGCCAACCAGCAAAACCACCGCTAAGAGAGAACCTCCCACCAGAGTACGAGCCACAAAGGTCTGTTAGTGTTTTCGACCGAATATGATAGAACCCTAGCAATAGGGTCTACTCCATGCAGAGATCAATTCGACAAAAGCAGGAACAAGAACAAGCACTTCCCCCGCTTAGAAATAGGCGGGAGAGTAGGAACCTAGTGGATTGGGTAGTAGAGGAGGGGCACCTCCACCTCCCCAAAATTCATTAGAGGGAGAAAACTCTGAAGGACCATGTCGCTCCTACGAAATTGATGACAACCTCCCCTTCTCCAGAGAAATCCGAAACTTCCTGATGCCTGCAAACTTCATGCCCTCCTAAAGTCCCAAAGTATGAAGAAAAGGGGGAATCCACAAAAACAACTAACTAAATACATAACGCAGACGAGCCTCGTCGGCACTGAAATGTAGGGCCTTCCATCTAGCCCTCACTAGAGCTACTGAGGTGTGGTACAATAGGTTACCACCTCTAAGCATCAGAAGTTGGCCAGACTTAAAGAAGACATTTCTGAATTAATACCTTTCACGAAGGGAAGGAGAAGCCCCAGTCCAACGCCTACAAGATATGAGGCAAGCTCCTGACGAGAAGCTGAAAAGCTGTCTCGCTAGATTCACTGATGAAATCACATACTGCAAGCAAGTCACAGATAGAAAGGCCCTTTCAGCCTTAAAATGTGGCCTCAACATGAACACTTTGTTTTGGAGGGATGTACGCAGCAAGAATCCCACCTCCTATGACGAACTGGTTGAAATGATGATGGTGAAAATTGTCATTGAGGAGATGATTTACCACTGGAACCGTGCAGCTCAGGGACTTCCCCTGCCTCAGAGACAAATGGGTCAAGGACCAGTCGCATACCTCGTCACCCAGCAATGGACCCAGGTCGGTCACACAGTAGCCCCTACATCTGGACAGACATTGGCTTCAACCACTCTAAATGCAGTGCCAGTGCTAACATATGAAAATGCTCCTGCCGAAGCAGGACCATCCAGGAGAACAAGCAACTGAAGCAAGAAGAAGAAGCAAGCGAACAGGTCGCTGGAGGGGGCAATGTTCTGCACATTCCACCAACTCTATGGCCATGACATCAGAGACGCACCTCGGTCGTCAAATTGAAGCAACTCACGTTCCTCCAGGGAAGACCATCATCATGAACGCTTCCATAGGTCCACCTCTCCAAACCGAGAGTCGAGGCGAGAACGAGATCAGTCACCTCGGAGAAAGGAAACGAGAGATAGATCTCGGGGAGAATCCAGGCAAAGGAATCAGGCACAGCCACTGGAAGTGATATCATCCGAGAAATTGATACAATCATTGGGGGACCCCACATTGAGGGCAACACCAAGAACGCCCAGAGGAACTACACAAGGGAAACAAAGGATCCACCAATGATTACTTACATTGTCAATCAATCCCAAGAGGCCAACAGGATGGCCCCAATCATTTTCTCTTAAGAAGATGCACAAGGGATTCATCATCCCCATTGTGATGCGTTAGTAATAAGAGTCATAGTGGCTCGAAACGGACTCAAGCGCATGCTCGTCAACAATGGCAGCTTGGTGAATATACTGTTCGGATCTACCTTTGATAAAATGCAGATTGAATATAGGTTGATTCCTATGACCGACCCGCTATTTGGATTCACTAACGATAGCATCATCCCACAAGGGCGAATTACCCTACCTGTTGAGATGGGGTCAGCCCCCCTAGTGGCCCATCAGTTCATGGAGTTCCTGCTGGTAGACCACAGATCAGCTTACTATGGAGTTTTGGGCCGATCTTCCTTAAAAGATCTTTGGGCAGTCACTTCCATCCATTACTTGTGTATGAAGTTCCCAACTGAGCATGAGATTGCTACAGTTCGAGGCGACCAGATGGGCTCGAGAGCATGTTACCTCAACTCTCTGCAAAAATTCGAACCCCGCACTGTTAATGTCATTATAACAAATGTCGCTAACGAAGCTGTCATGGACATAGAAATGCTCGACGCCCCTAATCAAAGGCATACCTCCGAACAGGAGGAAGACGTCAACATGGTAGAGGCCCCTGAAAAAGGGCACCCTCTTGATGAGTTGGATCCTCGAATCATCGAGTCTGAACCAAATGCGATCCAATGGAAGAATTGGAAACTTTCCCCACCAACCCTGAAGACCCCACTCTGGTCTTGCGGATTGGAAAAGCGCTATACCCCGAAGTGAAAGAAGAAATGATAAACTTCCTGAAAAGGAACCTGGATGTCTTCGTCTGGAAACATGAAGACATGGTGGGACCAGAGCCAAAGGTCAGTTGCCACCACCTTAACATCAACTCCTCATGCGCCCCGCATCGGCAGAAAAAGTGAGCCCTCAACTCAGAGTGATATGAAGTGCTCAAAGAAGAAGTCGACAAATTAAGCTGCAGCGGCTTCATCAGAGAGGCCATCTATTCGAAGTGGATATCCGACCCGATCATCATGAAAAACTTAGCAGGAAATGGAGGGTATGTGTAGATTTCAAGAATCTGAACAGGGCATGTCCTAAGGACATCTTCCCTCTCCCAAGGATAGACCAACTGGTGGACTTCACTGCTGGACATGAGCTCTTAAGCTTCATGGATGCATACTCACGGTACAATCGGATACCCATGTTCCGACTTGATGAGAAATCGACATCGTTCATCACAGATAGAGGATTGTATTGCTATAAGGTGATGTCCTTCGAATTGAAAAATGTAAGAGCTACATATCAGAGGCTGGTCAATATGATGTTTGCCGAGCTCATTGACAAAACTATGGAAGTCGTCATGGACGAAATGCTAGTTAAAAGCCTCCAGGCGAAAGAGCATGTAAGTCATCTCTACTAGACCTTTCAGATTCTTAGAAAGTATAAAATGAAGTTGAACCCTTTCAAGTGTACCTTCGGGTAAATTTCTAGTGTATATTGTGAACAAAAGAGGAATCGAGGTGAATCCGAAAAAGACATTGGCCTTTTTGGAAATGAGGTCACCTCAGAAGTTAAAGGAGGTCCAAAACCTCAACGATTAGATAGCCGCACTCAGCCGCTTCATCTCCAGGGCCACTGATAAGAGCCTACCATTCTTCAAAGTCTTGAAGCAAGGAAAGAAGTTTTAATGGACAGATGAGTGCGAGGAAGCCTTCCAAGCGCTGAAAAAGCATTTAGGAGAGGCACTTCTACTATCCAAATCTGAACCACAAGAACCACTATTGCTGTACTTAGCGGTCTCAGACGAGGCTGTCAGCGTGGTCCTTGTCAGAGAAGAAAACATGCATCAACTGTCGGTGTACTATATTAGCAAGGCACTACTCCCAGCGGAGACGCGCTACCCAAATATGGAAAGGCTTGCACTCTCCCTTGTTACAGCATCAAGGATATTGAGACCATACTTTCAGGTCCATTCGATTGAAGTTCTCACCAACTTTTCCTTGAAACAAGTATTGCAGAGACGTGCTACTCCCAGCAGAGACGCGCTACCCAAATATGGAAAAGCTTGCACTCTCCCTTGTTACAGCATCAAGGATATTGAGACCATACTTTCAGGTCCATTCGATTGAAGTTCTCATCAACTTTTCCTTGAAACAAGTATTGCAGAGAATAGACGCTTCAGGCCGTTTGCTAAAATGGGCAATCGAGTTTAGCGAGTTTGGCGTATTATTCCGACCCCGAAACGCCATCAAGGATCAAGCCCTCACAAATTTTGTGGTTGAGTTTACCAAAACCCCAGAAGTGGAGGCGACAATGAAACTAGCCGAGCCCCCAATATGGAAACTATTTGTGGATGGATCGTCAGAAGAAACTGGCTCCAGAGCAAGAGTTGTTTTGGAAAGTCCAGAGGGTCATAAGCTAAACTGCGCAGTCAAGTTCGACTTCAAAGCCTCGAACAACACTGCGGAATATGAGGCCCTCCTAGCAGGCCTTAGACTAGCGAAAGAAATGCAAGTCAAAAGGCTCCTAACAAGTAGCGACTTGCAGCTTGTGGTAAGTCTACACAACGGAAAAAAGTTTGCAGCCAAAGACAGTGGCATGGCTGCGTATCTGAAATTGGGTTCTTAACCTAGTCCCTCACTCTTAGAGATTCGAACTGATTCAAGTCCCACGTCTCAAAAATACACACGCTGATGCCCTGTCCAAATTGGCCAGCGGTAGGGATTCGGAGTTGTTAAAATTGTCCCTATTGAGCGCCTACCGAAGCCCTCCATCTTTGGAGGTGAAGAGGTACTATGGATTGAAAGCACCCCAATTTGGATGCAACCTATCGTGGCCTACCTCAAAGATCGATCACTGCCAGTCTCGAAAAGCGAGGCGAAGAAATTGAGGAGGATGACTGCTCACTTTGTTCTCCAGAATGATGTACTCTACAAAAGAGGCTTTGCCTCGCCACTTCTCCGATGCGTTGGAGGGGAAGAAGCCACGTATATACTCAGGGAAATCCATGAGAGAGTCTATGGTAATCACTTCAGAGGAACGGCTCTGGCACACAAAGTACTTCGACGAGGCTACTTCTGGCCGACCCTGAAAAGGAATTCTTGCTAGTTTGTTAAAAAATGTGACAAGTGCTAACCCTTCTCAAACATTCAAAGGCAGCCTTCTCAGAACCTCTTTGTGGTCACCAGCCCGTGGCCGTTCGCCAAATGGGGCATCGACTTTATTGGCCCGCTTCCAAATGGAAGAGGAAGCGCTATTTTTGTTATTGTTGCCATTGACTACTTCACCAAGTGGGTCGAAACTGAACCTCTAGCAAAAATCACTGAAGCGAACACCACAAAGATCGTCCGGAAGAACATCATTTGCAGGTTCGACATTTCCCACTCTTTAGTGTCTAACAACGAAATGCAATTCGATAACAAAAGGATGCGAGACTTGTGTGACAAACTCAGCATAAGGAAGGACTTCTCAACACCTCATCACCCCCAAGTCAACGGGCAAGTTGAGACAGTGAACAAAACTATCAAGCATACTCTGAAAAGGAAGCTTGACGTCTCGAAAGGGACATGGGTCAATGAGCTTCCCCATATCCTCTGTGCCATTCGAACAACTAGCCGATCTGCAATAGGTGAAACACCCTTCTCCATGACCTACGAATCCGAAGTCATGAGTCCTGTCGAGGTGGGAATCCCCTCTCATCGTTAGATACATTTCAATGAGATCGGCAACGAAGAAGATCGAGTGTATGAACTCCACCTCCTTGAAGAAATGAGAGATTCGTCCCAAATAAAATTAGCTAAGTATCAAAGAAAGATGACCCGCTATTACAACTCCAAGGTCAGAAATCGAACTCTTCGTCTAGGAGACCTCATCCTCAGAAGGGTCTTCCAATCATCGAAGCCAACTGGGTCCGGAGTGTTCGGACTGAACTGGGAAGGTCCTTATCGCATCCGCAAGAAATCCCGACCCGGTACTTCAAAGACATGGCAGGGAAAGTGCTGCCCTATCGTGGAACATTGAACACTTGAGGAAGTACTATCAGTGACAAATGTATGTTCTGATCCGATCTCCATTTTGTCCAATCTATTGTAACATTCCTATCTTACTAAGTGCTGAAATTGTCTTAGTAAAAGATAATGTTGTAAGCTCTAAGTTATAATACCTCAGTTCTCCATTATGTTATACGGGTTAATCAATTGGTGCCTCAGTTCTTCAGTATTTTATATGGGTCAATTCTTCTGTCATCGACTGGTTATTATTGGTAAGTGGTGCTTAATATTTACTTATCCTTTACTCATCAAGATACAAACAGCTCAACATAAAAGTAAAGGGGAGAAGCAACAACTCTTGAAAAAATTTTGATTTCATTAACATCAAAATAAATTACAAAAGGTGGGTTGAAGCCGTTACAAAATGTTCCTATTCTATTTTAGAGACATCTTCAGCTCAGGCCTCTGGAGGGGCTTCAGTAGCTTCCTCGGCGGCCTTGTCAGGTCGGCCTCCAGTAGGCCCACCAAACTCCACTTCCAGGGAAGTTAAATCGAGAGTTGGGTAGACCTCCCTTAAGCGATCCAACATTGCCTGGGATTCGATAAGGCCTAGAAGTTGGAAAAGTCGTCATACAGTGGGTGTTCTTTGAAGTGATCGATGAAGTTCTGCACTGCTGACTCCCCCATCGCCTTCACATCGGCCTTCAGAGATTCGATCTCCTCAGCTTGGGCCTTTGCCTGCTGCCTCAGCTCGGCCTTCTTTTTGTTGGAGGCCTCCAGAGCCTCAGTGACAAGTCGGTGGTGCTCATTGGCATGATCGACTCTCCTTGACATAGCAGCCACCTGGCACTCCACTTCATAGAGCTCCTTCTTCAGCCTCTCTGTATCCTCATTGGCTCTGGCCACCCGACCCTCCACCTCTTGTCTAGCCTTTTCTGCTTTCGAGGCCTTTGCTTGGCGGCCCACACTGCATCGCCATAGTGCAGTGCCTTATCAAGATGCTTGGCCAGATCCTCCCTCTTGGCATTGAGGTCCTTGATCAAGCCCTGAAGTTGAACACTTGTACTCAGGGCCCGGGTGATGCAAGCGCTGTTGGCAGCAACCAGGTCCTCTGCGGTACAGGAGGCTATATGGTCTTTTCATTTCTCGATCCAATACTTGCTATGGATAAGGGCTACAGCCGCTGTCTCGGAAGGCAAGGCCTCCAAAACCTCCCTCACCGGCTCCTCTTTATTGGTGTTCAGGAAGTCCACCTTCTTTTTTGGGCGAGCCCTCTTTCTCCTCTGCTGCGCCGGCACTTGTGTGACTGGAAGGGCAGAAATTGGGGGATCGACCGGGGTAGCAGCAGGAGCCGCCGTCCTCTCCCTTATGGCCACGCCAGTGGGGATTGTTGTTTGACGGAGGATCGGACAGCCCTCGCCACTATTGGCCCCTTGACGAGCTAGTAGCCCTCTTCCCCTTTCTTTAGAGAGCTACCTCTGGATCCTCCTTCTCCTCTGCTGCGGGCTGGAGCTGTTGGCTCGCAGCCACTAAGTCTTCCATTTGCTTTTTATAAGCGAAGGAGAAGGTCTTCAGGGCCTTTGCCTCGACCATCATTCATTGGATAGTTTTAAAGTCAGGCCTCACCAGCCTCTTTTTGTTGAAATCGTCTACAGCAAAACAAAATGGATTAGTACAAGTACAATGAGTTCGGAAATTCATTACAATATGTACACTTCAGATAGTTACCTTGGGAGGCCATCAGTTCGTGCGTAACGAAGTAAATGTTCTTCCTGATAAGCTCTTTATAGGATCTCCTCTTCAGCTAAAGCTGATAAACAATGGAAATTATATCGAACTCCTTGACAGAAAGCTCGCATCGAGGAAGAGTATCTGCAAGAATAACAAATAGTTAATTTTCGAGATGATGTGAAATGCAAAAAACCACAAGGCTCCAGTACTCACTAAGTGTTGAATACTTTGTGGGGACCGTAAAAGGCGCCAGGGTGTCCCCCTCCATTGTGTCCCATCTCCCTAAGGCCCAGCACCATGAGCTCTTCCATTCCATGATGGAGCTCGACAGATCGAGCACAAATGGAGTGTGGGAACCCCATGAAGTCAGGTAGTGCCATCCCCTGGTCTTATCACCCCCCGTCACTACCTTAGGGATGTACAAAGTCTGAAAAATTGAAAATGGCATCTTTATCCTAAGCGATGCCTCCTTCCATAGCATCCATGACCCCACCATTTGGCTCCAAGAGTTGGGCTTCAATTAGGTCGGGGTTAGGCCATAAGACCTCTGAATATAGCGAAAGAAAGGATTGATCGGCAACCTAAGGCCAGCCCTAAAAAGTGCTTCACTCACAGCTACGCAGCCCGACCTAGGGTAACAGACTCGTTCATCAGACTCTGGCAAAATTAAACCCACACTGTCTGGGATCCTATACTCCTTCCTAAGTCTATCGAGGTCGGCAGGCTTAAGTTTGGAAGGGTAATCAGACGTCCTCCAATACCCACACTGTCTGGGATCCTATACTCCTTCCTAAGTCTATGGAGGTCGGTAGGCTTAAGTTTGGAAGGGTAATCAGACGCCCCCCCAGTGTATGAAAGTGTCTACCGAGCTATCAAGTCGCCTCCAAATATTTTTCCCCTAATATCGCCTCAAGCAATTTCGAGGAGGTCGCTAATACTGGCTGGTCAACCCTCACTATTTCCAACTCTCTCCCAAACGACCCACTACCCTCAGAGGCCATTTTTTCAAAAAAAAATTGTGAAAAAACTCAAGAATACTTAAGAAAGTCGACTAGAATGGGTGCCCAAACGCCTAAAAGCTCAAAACCAACTCCGTAAAGTCGCCGGAGATCGCAAAGAGAGCCAAAACTCGCCGAAAATCACCAAGAAATTTGAGAGCATTAGGGATTCTGAGTTTGCAAAGGTAAAAATGTTCGAATGGCACTAAGTCCTCCTTTTATAGAAGAACTCAGACGATCCCCACCGTTGAATTCAAACGATGTCAATCTAGGCCGTTCATCTCATCACAAATCTGGATTGTTGAAATGAAACGCCAGATTTGATCAACGCCCAAGATCTGACTGTGCCCCTCACACACGCATAAAACATGTCACTTTGAACAACAACAGTCGTCAACAACAAGTGGCCGTAGCAGCCCGTTTTCTGGGAACAGGCAGCACATCCAACTGTCGCCTTAGAAATACGCGATAATTGTCACATCGATTAACGTTATAATAAGACGCTTCAGATCAGAGACGAGCCCTCCCAACACATTGTCCCCTATGGATCAACGCACCGGTAACAGATACGCTTTCTCCTCAGCTTTTTAGAGCTTCAACACACCTGAGGTTCTTCACCTTGTACGCTGCGTTTCCAAGCTTTAGAAAGCTCAAGTCATCTCCCAACGTGTCGCCCCTTGTGGGTCAATGCACCGGTAGCAGATACGCTTCCTTCTCAGCTTTTCAAAGCTTTAACGCATCTGATGTTCTTCACCTCGGACACTGTGTTTCCAAGCTTTACAAAACTCAAGCCATCTCCCAACGCATCGTCCCCTGTGGGTTAACGCATCGGTAGCAAATACGCTTCTTCCTCAACTTTTCAGAGCTTCAACACATCTGAGATTCTTCGCCTTGGAATCAGTGTTTCCAAGCTTTACAAAGCTTTAGCCCTCCCCACGCATCATCCTCGGTAGCAGATGACCTCCTTCCCCAGCGGAATTACAACTCATACGCCTCGGTGGAACACTAAAGGCTCGCCATGAAACAATGAACAATCAACTGAGAGGACGCCCTACTCACATCGCCTCGGTTATCACTAGGCCCCAAACAACAGGTGTTCGGCACATCTGCTTACTTCGCCCTTTCACATCAGCACTTCATCAGAGTCATGGTCCCTACTGCAAGGTCGGCATACACAATCGGGAAAACAAGTCCACCCATAATATAAATATTCATGCCTGAACTCGAGGGGACCACTGTTACACTCCTAACTAAACTACTTCGGAACATCAGGCACACCACTCTTCGAAGTGCCACGTGCCATCCGAAGTGGTTCCAAAGTGATGCCAACTCCCGACGACCTCAATATGACGCGCTGTGAGATGAAGAGTAGATCCACTAAGGTAACCGAAGTGCCCCTTGACTCCGAAGCCTTGAGCACTCCGAGGTGCTCCTTTAACAGATCTCTCCGCCGCCACTGTCAGAAAAATATCTGTCAGGATCTCCTCTACCTCCAAGGATCAATTGATGTAACGTCTTCATAGGTCTAGTTGATGTGACGTATCAACTTTATGTCAGCTCAACTCAGAAGAACTAATTGCCCGCCCACTCTAGACGCAACTGATTGACGCCTATGAGCAAACGCCTCACATCGTCAGATGCATACACGTGTTTCACATCTAACGGTGCTCTACATCTATAAATACCCAAGGTTTGATAAGAGACAAAGGTAATGAAACTCTTACAATTTAGCTATCCATACTAAGAAATTTATATTCTCCTCCCCACTCTCTTGCATAACTTGAACACTGTTCTGATCACCCAACGCTGACTTGACCGTCGAAGTGTATGTTGCCGCCGCCGCCGCCACTAGTTCCTGCCGTGTGCTTCTGACCTTGCATGTTGTGCGCAGGGAGGATTACGTGGAGTAGCTGTCTGTTGGCCACGTGGAAGGTCCAATTCGCGAGGTCAATAGACTCTTTTAATGCAACACAAGACAAGTACAACGAAAGAAAAGATAAATCATTTTTCATATTTTAAAATAACTAGGGCAAAGAAAATAAGAAAAATATATGAATTGATTATTACACATTTGGTGACATTCCTACTTGTCACCGGTGTTTTAAAAATAATAATGAATGGCGAGCTGTAGTGGCCAAGCATCGGGTTAAGTGAATCTAAACAAGGTTCAGGCGTAAAAAAACGTGAAATTCTTATTTTTAATGTTATTTTAAAATTTTAATCAATCTAAAAAAATATTTAATAATACATACAAATTATAATACTGAGCATAACAAAAATATATTTTCAAACTATAAACAAGATATAATATAATAGTGCTAATTGAAAGAAAAATGATTAATTAACTTAATAAAATATAAATAACTATTTAATCAATAGTACAATATACTACACTCTATAGTCAAATCAAAGATACAATACACTATAATCAAACTAAAAAAATTCTTATTCCATATCGAAAGTTCACAACAAATTTTTTTTGAAGATGCTCTCTATAAATTAGAGGGCAAATAATTTTTTGGGACTTTCAATTCCAATGACTAAAAGTTGAAAAATTTATAATTATTAAACAATAATAAGAAAAAAATAAGGCGCACCTTAAACAATCAATGCTTCCGTTGATTGCTTAATTAGTCGCCGGGGCCCTAGGTGTGGCGTTTTTGCTACTCTTCAGGCCTTACAACACTACTTATCACAACTTTTAACCCCCGTTTGAGCCCCATTATGTGGAGATTATAATGTCTTGGATAGTGTTTGTTTCAAAAATGAGTGGTTGAAAAGAAAAGAAAAGTTTTTGGTTTACGTTTAATAATATTTTATTGAAAATTGTGTAATTAAAAATAGAAGAGAGAAAATTTTAATTTAATTTAATGAGAAATAATGGGGGTCAAACGGGACTTAATCTCCCAATTCTAGAAAGAAAAGAATTTTACACCTTTTCCTTTTAAAGGGAAGAAATTATTAAAATAAAATTAAATAAAAAATTACCTTTCCCAAACACTCAAGAGAAAGGAGGGAAAAAAACTGCAATCTCTATTGCATTTGCAGCATATATTGATCCATTTCCGATATCTGAAAAACAATTTTCTTAAAAAAAAAATTGATAATTTATAGAAAAAATACATACCTTGAATAGATAGTTGAGTAGCTCCAATAAATGGGCCGGGCAACAACCAAACCTAGGACTATGCAATAAAGAGCTTGCCCAATTAAGTTGTCCAATAAAAAAGTGGAAAGTATATGGGGGTAGACAAGGGACGGATCCAGCACCTGGAAAGCCCTACGGCATTGCATGCTGGATCCGTAGAAAGCACCTTTTTACTATTGATGAAAGATGAAAGTTTTATATTATATATTTGATAATTCATTGGTTGAAGCTTTCACATTCAAATTGGACGTTTTGGGTTCAAATCTCCTTCAAAGTATTTTATAGTGTTATTTTTCAAATTCTACAATTTTTACAAAAACATTTTATACCCCTGTTTGATTTTCATTCTTTTCTCATTAAAATAAAAAATATCATCGTTATCCATCACATCAAGCCACCAAATTTGAATTTATATCTCTTGTGTGGAATCGTAACGACTATATTTTTCATTCTCATTATTTTAAAAATAGAAATAAACAGAGGCTATATCTCAAATATACTGCCATTTTAGAAGTACAAAAGAACAAACCAAACACACAAATACTGTCCCGATTTGCTCAAGAACTCAGATCAGATTTCTTCCCAAAATTTTTCATTTCTCAAAATCCCTAATTTCATGCATAATCTTCTCCAATGATTTATACAAATTTGCTTTGTTAGTTGCTGTCTCCGTTTTCTTTTGTAATCTTACATTCTAGTAATAAAAGTGAAAGACGGAGATGGCCGTACATTTCAATAAAACCGAAGCCTCTGGCCCTATGGAAGAATTTGGATGTAAAACCCATCATCGCTCTCAGTTAATTCTGTTCTTTTTTGCCATTTTGTGGGAAATGAATTATGAAGGACTAATGGGTTGAATTAATTTTGAATTCTTGAATCGATCGATTTGTGTTTTGCATATTCTGAATCTGGCCAACCAAATTGCAACTCTTCATTTTGCTATTTCTTCTCTGGCAAAATCATCAGCCATTGCCAAGTTCGGCCAGTTAATGTTAGCTCCGCCGTTGCAATCAAGAAGTGGACTGCAGCCTGGACTCTATTAAGAGTTTGTAACTTCTCTGAGCATTTTTGGCCTTTGGGACACAACAAGGGCCCCGTTTGGTTTGGTTATAAATTGGATTTTTAGAAAAAAAAAATTATAAAAATTAATAAACTATGTGGTTGAAAATAGGGCTAAGCAAATCTCCCGAACCGAACCGACCGAACCGAACCCGAACCGAATCGAACCGAACCCGACGGTTCTTGTCAAATTAAATACCCGAACGGATATCTGAATTGAGAACCGACGGGTACGGTTCGATTCTCGGTTCTAGACCTAGAACCGAAGAACCGAATAAGAACCGAATAAGAACCGAATCTTTCTAATTTTTTTTTTTTATATTGAGTAAATCAAATTATTTTAATTTTTTCTAAACAAATTAATAAATTAACAATTTCTAAATCCAAAATTTTGGCCCAATAATTTGTTTCATTTCTAATTTTTTTAATTTTTGGCCCAATTACCCATTTTATTGTTTCATTTCTTAGCCAAGCAAGATCAAATCCACTAAATAACCATAAACACCAACACCAAAGTGCATAACGTTGTCTTGACTTTCGCACTCACTCTCGCAGCCTTGTTAATATTCCAAAACCTATACAATTATCGGTCGACACTATGACCTCCGATCAAAACTGTGACCTTCGCCAACCGAAGCTTTGATCGTAGCGATCATTTGAACAAGGTAGTTTACTAGTCTCTGACATTCCAAAACCATTGAATGTATCATTAGTTGTATTTATATAATGTTTTTATAAATGTTAAAAAATTTAATTATAGTACAGAACCGAACCGAACCCGAACGGTTCCATAATTATATTTGGACCCGACGGTTCCATTTATTAGATACCCGAAAAGTTCGGTTCGGTTCTCTTTAGAACCGAACCGAACCGACCCGCGCTCACCCCTAGTTGAAAAATTGATAAAACTTGTGGAATATATGGCTGAAAATAATTGCAAAAATTCGTGCTAAACAAAAACCAAGGACAAGGAGTAATTATATCACTTAATTGATGAGTTAACTAAGGAACTATTATATATTCACCCTGTAATTCTATTTAACTTTAGGATCGAAACATTGAATGGCGATAAAACATATGATTTAGCACCTCCGGAGAACAGAGAATTATATGTTCCTCGCTAGATCTTATTTCGATAGGTTAAAAGAATTTAGGGTCCGTTTGATTGTAAATGTGGAATTTGGGAAGAAAGAAAATGAATTCCAGGGAATTGAATTATCTAGAAATTATTTTCCTGGGAATTTTCAATTAATAGTGTTTGATTGGTATAATTTTTCACGTGGAAAATGTTGAAATAAAGTGTTTTTTAGTGTTCGTTTGGCTTTGTTTTACATAAAAATTGTCAATTTAAGAGATATCCACTTCTACCATTGTTTCTAGAATTTGTTTTCATTGACAACCAAAAAATAATAATAATAAAAAACTCATCTATATTTTGGTGTTCGTTTAACTTTGTTTTACATGAAAATTTTCAATTAAAAGAATATTCTCTTTTACAATTATTCATAGAATTTGTTCCCATTGTCAAAAAAAATTTTAAAAAAAAATGATAATAAAAAATAAAAAATTGGGTGGAAAATGAAGGAAAACAAGGTCATGTGAGGGGAGGGGGAATTCAAATTCCATGGAAAATTTGGACAATCAAACACCTTTAATTGGATGGAAAATGGAGTAATCAAACATACTCTTAGACTTCTAAAGTGATGAAGACTGTCACTTGTTGACATCAATGTCGTCGTTTACACTTGATGGTGGGGCCATTATTTGGAGAAATATCAAGTAATCATACATTGTTGAGTCCACCATTGATGCCAAGTATGTGACAGCTTATAAAGCTACTAAATTGGATGTATGACCAGAAAATCTTAATGGACATCGAGGTGGTGCTTGTATTTGTACATGTCTTTACACTATATTGTGATAACAGTGGGATTGTGGCAAACGTTAAAGAACCATGAGTTATCAGAGGAGTAAACGCATTGAACGAAAATATCATCTCTTAAAAGAGATGGTAGAGAAAGTGTGGTTGTCAATAAAATTGCTACTAGGATGAACTTGTAGATTCGTTTACTAAGAGCCTATCAACTAAGGTGTTCGAGGGATATCTACAAGACATGAGGTAGCAAGACTTGACACATATATTCTAGGGCAAGTGAGAGATTTATTGGCTTGTGTGTCCATATAATATACTTTGCTATGATAAAAATAATTATTTATAATAAATAAGTTGTGATTTTATTTATTTATTGCATTATTTATTATTGAGCATGCAAATTAAAGTGTTCATGATCACTTGAGACAATATAATTTGGATACTTACGTTGAAAAGTAAAGTGTGACACAACTTATATTTTGATTATAAATAATTTGTTCACAACAAATGAACAAGGGTTGACACCTTGTACTGAAATATTATAATATTGATCGATTCACCATTTAGATTTATGATTTATCCTTATAACAGAAATAGTAAAAGGTAACACTAGCACATTTGGAATGTATTAAATGGACCACGTGTCGAATTTAATTCCATAGTATGACCATGCGGAGAATTAAATCACACTAGACTACTGTGTATTTCATCTAAATCCCTTAACAACATTATGTATATATTTTAATGATTTTAATGGTTTTTTGATTTATCAATGGGTGATATCAATTTAATTAGCCAAATATCTCGATGAGTTAGGAACATGAGAATGAGCGGAGTGCAGAATATGAATTCGTGTCGGGAACCGTCACCCTGAAAAATTGGTAATGACTACTTAAATATTTTTTGTTAAACGATTAAAATCTGAACTCAATGTTTAGTGATAGCTACACTTCGACATCTGTGATTAATTCACAAGACCATTGAAGAAAATGAAACTTAAGTTAGTGGGAATAATTAGAAGGTTAAAACGATCATTTATGCTCGTACCTAATTATCGGATTTCGAATAGGGATAATATATATATACAACAGGTTAGATAAAGATTTATTGGTTTTTGTGATCTTATATATTCCAAAAGTTCATTCTTTTGCCTTTAGTGAAAAAAGCAAATACTAATAATTACATTGTGTGGTATGGATCGACTAGACATGATCTAATTATTGGAGTTTGGATAATATATGTCCGATCAGGTCCCTATGGTGGCTCCATAAAATATTGAAACTTAATTACGATAATTATAATAGTTTTTGGCTTAGTTGTAATTAAAATAAAATTTTATACTTGATTGTAATTACTATGAAAGATGTAAACTTGATTATAATTGTAATTGAGGTTCTAGGACTACACATGTAATTACATGTAAACTAATTGAATTTGAACTTTAATTAAAACTCCTACTTAAATTTTAATTAGAACTCGTACTTGAATATGAAATTATTATTGTACAAGAATTGTAACTATTTTATCTCTATAAATAGAGATTAGATGGAAAAAAATGTTATTTGTATATCGGAGTTGACACTTCGGTATACACTCTCCTCACATGAAGGAATGGGCCCACGAAAATAAAAATATCTTGGGATCCCCCATGTGAAGAGTGCATACCGGATAGTCAATCCCGATGTACGTGTAACAAAACTCTAGATGGAATTAGACATCTTATGAAATTTTACAACATTCATAATATATAATTTCATGGTATTCAAATTTGGAGAGAATAATTATTGTCTCATCTTATTCAATTATTCAGTTCAAGAATTAATTTCTTGATTTAATTAAAAATAAGGTGCCCACCCACCGATATAATCTTAACTTTGGAGAATATTATAGAAGACTTGGAGGTTTGAAGTATTAAGTTCTTAAAATTAAAAAACTATAAGTTCGTAATCCAAAAAATTGGAAATTTGTGATTCAGAATTAATTCAAGAATTAACCATCTAATTTAGGTAAAAAAAATCAATTCCTTTATTTCTGATATAGCATACCCGTAAACATCTAAATGATCTTGTTTATTGAATTAACGAAATTTTTAATTTCTAAATAATTTCACTTCCACATTCCAGCAGTTAATACGTTCATCAAGTAATACAAAAAATTATACAGACTTTGCAACCGTTGGAAATGATATATTTGTAGTCTATAACTGTACAAAAAGAGACCTTAAAGCAACAATTTTGCTAGTGTAATTTCCATGGAAGACAGTGGAGATTGGAGCAAGACCCGACCCATGAATTTGTACATTCTCCACCACCATTGGAGCTTCCTCCACCATCACAACACCGGCAAACCACCCCAAGAGTGGAAAAAACCTTCGAGTCTTCTACTAATCAATTTTACAAATTAAACTGATTACTATAAAACGAACACGACCCTCAAATGAACTAAATAAAATCGTCATAATTAAGTGGAGGTGTCAATTTGGTTAGGCCCATGATCAATTTTACAAACTAACTTCTATAAAATGAACAATTAGATGGAACAAAGAAAATAGACACGATTAAGCCAAGGTGTCAAATTGATTGAGCCAGCACACAACTAAGAACCCATTAGGCAGACTTCCGAAAATTCGAAGGCTGTTTCTAAAATTAAGAAGTTACATTTGAGTATAGCATGTTGTTTCACTAGGAGTCTATTTGGGAATGATTTTGAGAATTAATTTTTTGATTGTTAGGAGAAAAGTGGAGTTCACCTGTGAGAGAAGAAATCAAATATGATGATTGGAATAGTGAAATAACAGTCAAAAATCAATTATTTGGAGCAAAAAATCGCTCCCTAATAAGCTGTAGAATAGATTTTAGATAAAACTGGTCTAATATAACTTTCTCAATAAGCTTTTATATAAAAAAACAGAAACAAAAGTAAAAATCCCGCCAAATGGGCCCTAAATCTCTGTGATTATATAAAAGATAAGAATACTGGTTTTTATTTTTTTTAATGCTTATTCTTACCTTGTTGAGGAGATAGGAAGGGGGCTGGCCCTGCCCTGGCTTCAGTGCAGCTGCTTTCTTGACATGCAAAACTGATTATAGAAAAAAGCAACACAAAGAACGGAGTGAGCCTAAACCAGCCCATGAACGTATTTCTGTATGTTTCTTTGGGTTTAACGTAAATTCGCAAAGGAATTCGTTTGTCTTACATTTTAGGCATTTCCAAGCAGATTATAATCTTTATATGATAGTTCATACTTGATTCTAGAATATGGGGCAGACAAACAGCCCCCCCCCCCCCCCCCCCCCCCCCCCCCCCCCCCCCCCCCCCGGGG